>NW_005842783.1:385797-469009 GCF_000455745.1 Alligator sinensis | reverse complement strand
CAGGACAAAGTTCATCCTTCATGAAGAAAGGAGTTCTGGAAAAAGAGTAGGAATTTCACAACGTAAGTGCTCTGTTAAAACAGTTGCCCTTTAGAAATGGCTGCCACATCACTGTGGATAGCTGGGTCCAAGGAAATTGAGGCGGGGTACTTATAACGAGTTGCTCTTTAATGTGACAAGCTAAATTTAATCCCAGTGTTATGATTACTTTGATATAGGTATCAGGATGAGCTCAGATATATAGATTCTGTCACAAAATAATGTAGCTATCCAGCACTCCTACTCATTATATAATGAGTGGTGAAATAATAATTCAGACACAAGCTGTATTTATTAAATTCAAACTTTATACACCATACAGGGAATTGTGATGGCTCAGACTTAAATATTCAGAAGAAAACAGTACATTTAAAAAGTAGTCTACTGTGCATTAGACTGCCTATATCTCTCTAATTTATGGAAATGACCCTTTGTATCAAATCATGACAGCTCAAGAAATATTTTCAGATTTCAGATATTGTTTTGCCATTTTGCTACTTCTGTTCTTTTCATTATTTTAAGACTGAATTTACAGAAAATGGAACAGAATTTTCAGTGAATTCAGAGTCTTAACTAAGATCTAGCATGTATAAAAATATATGTGCTTGCTCACACACTTGCTCTCACTCCTTCACACGTGTGCACACTCTAGGCTTAGCAGACATACTTGGGCATCTTCCTGAGTTTAACTCCAATGGTTGCTGTTATATGCTCAGCACTTTTGGAAGCCAAGCCACTTGTATAGGAACCTACAAGGGATATACGGGTTAGATCCACAAAGAATTTAAATGCATAAATCCAAAATTTAGATTCTCAAAACCTCCTCTGAGCTGCTGGATAAATCTATAGGAACCCAACTCTCCACCAATAACATCCTATAGGTGCCTATATTTCTGCTGCTAGCATGTGCCGAGCTGCCTAATCCTGAATTGCTAAGCAACTAAGCACTTCATGTGCACCAAAGCCCTGTCAGGTTTTACAAGTATTCCTCAACCTGAGTCACGTTCAGAACCCAATTAAATAATAGAATCACAGAGCTGGAAGGGACCTTCAAGCCCAGAGATGCAAATTTGCATTCCTAAATCATCCTAGACAGGGTCTTATTTATTCTCTTCCTGAAAATAGATTCCATAATACTATTGTCCTACTGCTCTTAAAGTTAGGAAATCGTTTTACCATCCCATTTACACATCTACATGAGATGTTTACTGCTGAGTTGCCTAATTAGCTCCACAGAAAATGTCTTGGTGTCTATATGTGCGGCCCTATTAAGCTGCAGGAAAGTAATAAACTCTGCAGCAGGTTAGAACTTGTAAATACAAGTACTATCCTATTATATTTTTTGTGTGTGCAGTGATGCATGTATAGATGCTAACCTGGCTGACTGGGGTAAGAGGGTGCTTCAATGCAGGGGCTGCCTGCTGGCTAACTCCACACTAGAATACCCTCGTGCCTGAGCCAGCCCTTCCACAGCATGCTGGGCTGGCTTGGAGCAGCCCCAGGCTGGCAGGCTGACCCCCCAGACCCTCTGCCAGCCAGGGCTGCTTTGATGTGGCTCAACATGCTGCAGTCCTGGGTGCATATTCAAACACAACCCCTGGGAGCAATAAACTCCAGTACGATATGCGCTGGAGTTTATTGCCGAATGCTAATAGTACATGTAGTCATGCCCCATGGTACTTAATTGGAATGAGTTTTGTTAAAGGCGTTTTGAGTTGGAACGTCTTTTGTCCTACTCTGCGGCAAGGAAGAATAATGTTTCTCAGTCTTCTATTATGACAGCCTTTCAAATGTTTGAAACTTGCTGTCATGTTTCAATCTCCTTTTCTTTACACCAGATATGCTTAATTCCTTCATCTGTTTTCACATTGTTTCTATTTCAGCCTTTTTACCATCTTTGTTGCTCACTGCTGGATGCTCCCCAGTTCCTCTATGGATCCCCAATCAGTGTGTTAGCTTCTGTAGATCCTAGTCTTAGGTGCTTAAGTCTTTCCATGCATAGTATAAAGAACTCAGGGCTGTGGATTCTACCTGGTAGCAGAGCACAGAATATTATTGTTGAAATAATGGGTGACTGGTGTCACCTCAGTCAGGGAGGGCACATGCCCCCCGCCCCCGATGTTAGTGGCCTGGGGCAGTCCCTCCACAACCAATCTCGCTGACTAGGAAGCTGATAGTGAAGCTCCCACTCCCTGGCTGGAGCTCACAGGGGGAGCACCAGTGCTCCTGCCTGCCCTCCCCCGCCTGTCACGTGAGCAGCGAGTGTGGTCAGTTAGGGGGTGCATGTACACCCCCATGCACCCTCTACATGTCACCACTGGTTGAAATGCTAGGCATTTAGACATGGGCAACAGGTGCCTCTTGAGTCTGGGGGGGCACCCGCAGAAGCCGGTGATGGCATCAGCAGCAGGGATGGGGCTGGCAAGCACCCACAGAAGCCGGCATCAGAGTAGGGGATGGGGCTGGTGACCACCCGCAGAAGCTGCTGTGGTAGGGGACAGCTGTCCGGGCGGGGGGGGCACATGCCCCCCCATGCCCTTTCTTCCAGTCATCGATGCATTTAGACTTTTTAAAGTTCTTTTCTGGATTTAGCCCTGTAGGACTTAATGAAAAATCCAACTTTAAAAATCTTAGCTGAGTGCTTCAAATAGTGCATGTTTCCATCTTCTAATCTTCTACTGCTAATCAGATACGTAGCCATGGTGTTTTTTGTACTAGCTCTTTTGCTATCTTTAATACATATGGACTTATCACACACAAAAATTTAATCATCTCATATAGCTAAATCAATCTCTGAAAGAACTGAACTTATGCATGCTTTATCTTTTGAAGCCCTTACTTAACATCAACAGATTAATTCATTTGTATGTAGCAAGTAGACTGTCTTCTAATGCATTTGAAACCTAATTTGCTTGAATTGGGAAATCAAAGCCACTAGCTGGTATGGCTAGTGATGGCTGTTCATAGCAGGAGATAATGGAAATTAATTTTCATTCCAAATTTTTTCTAAATTTGTTTTTGTTAGAACAAATTGTAAATGCAGCCAAAGCCTTACAATGGCATTGCAGAAATGCTATGTATTTGCTTTTGATTACCATAATGCTTCCTTACCAATAATTCAGGAAGGGTGATTGCAATGTTGTTATTCAAGGCTTTAAAATCATTCAGAAGTGTTTTGATTTTGTAAGGCTCATCGGAGTTGGGTTGTTTTCAAGAGTGATTGCGCATGTCTACACCAGACAATGCACATTGGACTAATTCTACTGCGCATTAGTGCAGCTGGCAAAAACCATGCTAATGTACTAATGCACAGTAGATTTAGTCCAATGTGCATTAACCGTCACACAAAAAGCATTATCTGCACTAATGTGCAGTAGCACTAATTACTAAACTTTGTGATGACAGGTACTAAACTTAATGGGCTGTAATTACAGTATAGTAATTAACGTGTAGGTGCACCCATTAACTCTCATTGTAAACTCACTGGGCTGGGAACTTTTCACCCAACATGCCAACACATACATACACAGCACTGGTCACTATGGATCCCTGATTGTTACCTCCAAAACACTACTATAACGCAGCGATTCAGGTAATTTTATTATTATATTTTTAATCAAAAGAAGCCTGTGCTATGTAAACAGTGAAGAATTTTATGGAAGATAGTACTTGCAATGCTGCTGTTTTTCTATATGGTAGTATAAATATAAAACCAAGTTAAGTCACCTGCTGCCTTATGGAAAAGTTTCTGGGCCACAACGGACATTAATGAAACATGACTAAATCCCTCTAAGATCCTTTGATCAAAGTAGGAGGCCAAAATAAATACCCATCCTACCTTGATCTTACATGTACCTGAAAAGCAGAACTGGTAGGTGAAAAAAGTAAATGAAGATATCAAAAAGAATACCTGACCATCTTCAGGAAAGAGAAGATTGTGACAAAGATTCTTACAAAATGGCTGTCAAAGCAGGAGACGGGTATTTCCATGAAACAAGTCTGAAGGAAGACTGGCTGTGGTTTTTGTAATCACTGGATACCCAGACACCCCATAGTGACTATGTAATGGAAAGTAATTCTATGCTTGTAGGAAGATGTACTGTCATTTTCCTCTGAACTGGAAATAAGTCACAACAAAGGAAATGAGGAGAAGAAAATGCAAAATCTTTTATAGCAAGGTACAAGAACAATTTCTGAGGAAGAAAAAATCATCATGTAATAAACCTGGGACACTGAAGCCTGAAGTATAACAGAGCCTAAATCACTGACTTAAGCCAGTATGGCAGGACTTTTAACTCAGTCTGATAGGAAAGTTTAGGTGAGATTTTCAAAACCGCTCAGGGTATGAGATGCATAATTCTCATTGAAATTACTGGGAGCTGCATTCCTACATGATTCAGCAGCTTTGAAAATCTTGGCCATTCCTACCTGATCACAGAGAATTCAAGAGACCCGCATTTCAGTTCAACAAAAAAAATAAAACAAAAAAAAACCCGGAGGGGGAGGGAGAGGGAGAGAGAGTGCAAGAGGGAGAAAACACAAGCAAGAGCAAAAGCAATTTTCCCAAAATGAAAAGTAGTAACTCTGATGTAGGCCAATCATAACTTACACATTTTAAGACCAGAAGAGATTATTAAATTTTCCAGTTTAATTTCCTTACAATACAGCCCATAAAATCTCAACTGGACCCCTACGGAGACTACATACAGTACTTGCTTTGACTAACAGCAAACTTAATTGGTCCTAGGTGCAAAAATTATCCAACAACTCTAAGGACCTTTGACACTAGGTACATCCAGCTTTGAACAGTATCTCTAATATAAATAATTCTGTATGTTAACCATTGCACAAACCTATAATTGGTGACAAAATTAATTCTTGAGTTTAAATGCATTAAAACAGTAGTGCTCAACTGTTTCTGCCCCATGGGACAGATGGGCAGTGCCTGGCCCATCCACAGGTTGGATCCGGCCAGTGGGCTCAATCCAACACGTAAGCCAGGTGTAGTGGGGCCAAATCAGGCCAAACAGAGCGGGGCGGGGTTATGATCCAGCCATACAGTGGGATGGGCTGTGGCCCAGCCCCAACCTGGCTGTGCAGGGGGAAGGGGACATGGCTCAACCCTGATATGGCTGTGCAGGGCTTGTGAATTTGGTGGCAGGGAAAGGGTGGCAGTATTAATTGCTACTGCTCCCCCACCACCAAACTTCTGACCCCTGGGGAGCCCCATGGGCTGAGGGTTGAACACTCCTGCATTCAAGAATCACCAAGAAGCCTGAGCTAGCATGACATAAGCATAAATATAAATTGAACCCCCCCATCCCCCCTTTTGCATCTTTTGATATGAAACATACACATGCAGTACACAGAATAACCCAGAGTTGGAACAAGCCATTTCTGTGCCCTAGGCCTCAGTGGTGGCCAGGACAGCAGCAGCAGCTGCCTTTATGGTGCTCCTTCTAAGCCAGAGTGCAGGCTGGTCCCCCACTTGACCACTGCTAGTTACACTGCTGGAATAACCTTTACAAATGTAAAGAGAAATCCCACTGGAAATCCCTTGCTTGAGATGCAAGAAGAAATCTAGTGGGAAGTGTATCTTAAATTGCACAAATACCCCTTGCACACGCTTGGAGACAAAAAGATCTTCAAAATGGCCTTCTTTACTATTTGAAGAAATACCCTTAAAAACTAAGCAACTGCTGGGCTTCTAAAGAGGTAGGTGACAGCAGCACTGTATCTACCACAGTTTAAGAGGTTCATGCTGAAAGAGGAATACATGGGCAGTGAATAATGTAATGCTATTATCATGTCCCTTTCAGATCTCATGATCTGATAAGCGAAGTCCAAGAGTTACTACTCCATCTTATTTTAATTTCATTTAGATGGCTATGGAAAAAAAAACATTGCAATTAAAATGTATTTATAGTAACTTGTCTACATAGAATGTGGGCTGTAACGTGGTACAGAAGTTGACGTTTTATTTCTGCAATGTTATGTTCATCTTTGTGTTCTGTTGTTAAACTGAGAGCTTTATAACACATCTATGCGCGTACCAATTTTGCAATTAGAGGTCTATAGGAACATAAGCCGTGGAGTGAGAAAAATCTCAGGGGCCAAAGGTTTCAATACAGCACTTCTCCCAGGGTACTTCCAATTTTAAGTTGCATCTAGTTATGAGATTTTTTTCCCAGCCTCTGCCTTCATCCACGTTAGAATAATAAAGCATGATCTTGATGAGGAAACTTTGTCTGCTTTTCAATTGGGTTGGTTTGATAAGTATTTTGCTTGGCTTAAAATATTTGAAAAGCTCTGCCATGAAACAGGACTAGTATGACTGAAGCAATCTTAGCTGGTTGTGCTTTAGGATGGTAGGAAATGGGCACATTCATCTCTGCTTCTTCTAGCTAACATGGTTTGGTCTGCGTCTGTGCAGAAGCTTTATGTCTGTCACAGCTGCTATATGTCTGCAGAGAGATAGCTAGTGTCAATGAATTAGCATTTTCTAATAAAAAATTATTTCATTAGAATATTCCCAACTAATTGCACCTGTGAAAATGAAGTAGCTTCTGAGTGTTACAGATAGAGAGTGTATTTACTTACAACATTTGAAATGCAAGTGTACCATGACAGGCTTTAATAGCTTTTGAAACTAGATGAGGACTTCAAGGGTTCTTTGTACACCAGAACAATTTGTTAATTTTTTATGGTGCAATTTACCTTCTACACTTGTTTCTTAATTAAATGGCACCAGATTCCAGTTTGTGTCTTTTTTTCTCCCATTTATTTTCCTTAGAAGTGGTTAGATGCATGGAAAACTTTGTTCTGATGTAACTTTGCATAACTTTTTCCTACTATTCTGATGTAACTTTACACCCCAATCTCTCCCTGGTAAGTTGCACTAAGACAACCAGTATGTTCCCTCCCCAGCTCCTTTCCTGAGTGCCTCCTTCCACACAGGACAGAGAGGAAAGCATAACCTCTCCCACTGATACAGCTGATAGACAGCGGCAGTGTTCTAGGTTTCAAAGGTCAGGGGAATAACATTCAGGTGAGAAAGCCAGTGTGCCTGGAAGAAAGATGAGAGTTGTTTTTCCTAAACAAACTATTTCCACAACTGTCTCTAGAAAGACAGACCCTCTCCCCATGAGGATGCCTATCTCACACGCACAAGATGGACAGCTTTTCCAGGAACAAATTAGAGGCAGAAAAGAGTCAACATTTCCCCCTTTAATAAAGAATTCAGCTTTTATTCAACACAATGTAAAAAATATTTTAAACTCCAAATAATCAGCATTAACAAAATGAAACATTTCACACTAAGATATGAACCCTATTTTGCCCATTGCAGTTTTGCATTCCAATGTGCATTTGCCAGCTGATTTGCTTCATCAGGTGAAGGCGCATTGACACCTGATGGTACCAAAACACACTGTTTGACTAGCACTCAGGGATTTTTAGGGCTGGTTATAGGAGAGAAGCAGTTTCACTCTTGTACTGCATATTCGCAACAGCAAAATAAGAGAACATTGGTGTCTAGTGAGCTGCCTTGCAGACAAGTTGGATATGGAAGTTAGATCCACTGGTTCAATTTTCTGCAGTGCAAAGTGACTGTAATTGCAAAGTATGGACACATTTTAAAGCCAGACTAAAGGTCCTCTGAAAAGTAAGAGCCTGATACTGCTGTTCTTAGGTAGGCAGAACTCCCATTGCAGACACAGCCCTTATAGATTGAGCAACATTGAATTCCAGTGGCCGAGGCATTTTTTGTAGCTTGAAATTGAAATGATCACATTTCCTAGCACTTTAAGAAACAAACATCAGTCATGTTTCAGCCATTTTATTATTCTGCACAATATTTTGACTGTTACACATGCCAGCTATCATTTTAGTCTGTCCTTCCTGATTTACAGATGTGGATTCCCTAATTCAACCCCAGATAAAAGTTGTAAGAAATTCTTAACGTTCCCCCCCTCAAGAAAATTGCACATCATTTTTTAAAATATATGCCATCCTTCTAGAACACTAAACTCCTGAATGGAAAAGGACAGTGTTAGGTACCAGAAACCCAATTCCTCAGAGCAATCAATGTTCGTTAGTTCAAATCTAGGTCTTTATACTGCAAAGGGTTTTAAAAAAAATAAATAAAATCAGCTCCCAAGAAGAAAAACACCCCAAATTTGGAGTTCATTAAACATTGTTACAACAGTATATTTCTATTAATAAATACAACTAGAAACACCTTAAGACATTAGCCTTAGCAATACAGCTTTAACAAACAATTTTGGAGATGCAGCGTCTAACAGTATAAATGGCTGTGATAGCCAAGACCCCAATCCTACAAAGACTAAGCCAAATGCTTCTTTTTATGCACTGAGAGACCCCTTACAAAAATCAGTGGTACTACTAGGTATGGTGTGTGTGTTACGTTAAGCATTTCTGTAAATCTTTGCAGGCCTGGTGGTGGTGTCTAGCATTCATCACACAAAGACTTTGGATGATGAATGCTAGAAAACTTTGTTTGACTGAAGCCTTTGGAGGTTCCTTTTTGCAAGCAAACACTTTGATTCAGCAAAATAGTTAAGCACATGCTTAACTTTAAATATGTGCCAAGTTTCAGTTCAGTCAGTGGGATTTAAGCACCTGCTTATGTACTTTGCTAAATCAAGGCCAAAATACAGAAACCCACACAACTGTTCTGTGTTCAAAAATGAGGTCAACATTTGAACAATTCAGAACAACAGTCCTCAAAGCATAAATACTGAGCTAAAACAAAACACAGAACCAGCAGTTGGTGGACAAAAAAATAAAAATAAAAAAAATGTACCAGTACATTTTTGTAGGGTTATTTTAAGAAGTGGTATTTTGTCCACCAAGTCAAGTATATACAGTACTGTCTTGTTTTGCAAAGCTTAAAGCAAAAGTCAGAACATTCAGAACATTATGGTTGCTTAAAAGTTTTAATAAATACATCTTTTAACAAATATAGAATGTGTCTATTTAACCTTTGCATTCAATCTGTATCAATGCCTCCTTTACAGAAACTCTGTATTTTGTTACATCTTAGTACATTCCCTAGAAACATGTTCTCTCTCAGAAGGAGAGAAACTGTCAGATTAACAAAAAACGGTATGTTATGAAAACACAAACAACTGCACTTTCAGGATAACATGTGCCATAACACTTCCTTTGATCCCATATCCCAGATTACTTTTACCCCACACACACGTGCATGCATGCAATGAACATGGACCACCGGCCTCTCTGTGAGCAAGTTTTTAGTACTCTGATTAAAGGCCTGATCCTGTACTAAGCTGTCTTCAGGAAGATCCTTATGTCTGCATGCACCCCACTAGTATCTGTGAGGTAGGTGCCTGCATTAAAATTGTTGTGAGGTCAGGGTCAAAGTCAGCCTATTTCTGTTCAACCCTCTAAAATTAATGCTAAAGCTTCCATCACAAGTGAGACAAGATATTATCCTCTGCTACCCCAGGGTGGCCTAGACAAGCAATAAAACAGCAAACATGTAGTTTGTCCACCCAGTTTATATAGCACCAGAGACTCTTGTAGGAAATGCTGAGCTCTAATAAGTTTCTTTGCTAGTTGAGCCTCCTTCTCAGACAATCCCAATCGAGCAATAATATCTAGCCAGAGGTCAGCAGAGGCACCCAACTTAGTAATTAGGTGTAAGATCCATTATGTTACACACAAAATGGCTGAATGTTGCCTTTGGGATTCTCCTTTACAGGATTAAGTTAGTGATGCAGTTAAACCATAGTAATATGGTCTGGCTCTGGTATTATTCTGTTGAACAATTTCAGAATATTGAATAGCAGTGAATTGTAACCAGCTGGAAAATTCACATATAGTATTAGGATCTTGCCTTTTAAGAGATGACATAAAGGAAACTTTGATCATTAATGTTTTGTTAACAATACTGGCAGAGTCCATTGCTGGAGTAGCTGAAGAGCTTATTTTCTTCACGCTCTGTTCTCAAATCTCCTTGCTTTCTGATCAAAAATGCAGTTTAAATGTTTAATTGAAATATTCTATCCAAATGAATCCAAAGGCACTTGGTACTTCTTTCTGGCTCAGTTAAGGCATACTTGTAGCAGCTTCTCAAACCTTCCGTCTCTTTCCAGGTCATAAAACAGTCAACATGCTGAGGTATTGATGCATGTGCAAAAAAATAAGAAAGAACTTCACCAGAAATTCACTAGTTGAATTTCTAAATCGTCTTCTGACAAGAGTACAAAATCCTTCATGAAAACAATCTCTTAAATATTGAATAAGTTATTCTGAAAAGTCTTTGAGGGAAGAGTTCTGATCACTCGCACAGACCTTATTCCAAGTCCAAGATGTCATTACTCAGTGTTCTTTAAACCTGTGAAAGCACAGCAAACAAAACAGAAGAGCTTAATAACTTCCAAATACTGTATGCATTCTTTGTTATATACTTTTCTATTCCATGCCTCATCTTCTTATAATTATGGAGGGAGGATTGCACCTTATTTTACTTACACAAGTGTAAAAGGAATTTAGTCCCACTGATTTAGTGAAATTTCTCCAAATGTACATTAGTTTAGACTCAGAATAACCCTTTTTACCCAGAGGTCTTGTGGAATGAAAAAGTATAATTTGCTACTATTAAAAACTCTCCAAGAACTTAGTCTACCAACCTACACTCAAGGGTAAAAAACTGAGATGGGTCCATCTTTTGAAGAAAGCTGTCTAGGAGTCTAATGTTCTCTGCTAGTTTTATAAAATCTATAGAGAAAAATCATCACGATTAAAAAAAAGGTAGTGGTGTTGCTATTTGGAGGCAAAAAGTAGGTTGGGATACATGAACATAAGGAATCCATTATTTCTAGAATAAGAGGGAAGCAAGCTAAAAACAAACATAGTAAAATATTTAATGATCATTAAACACCAATAATACTTACAAGGTATGATCCATTCTACATCCGAGCTCCTTCTGTATAAGACGGACTAAGAACTGCACAAAAATAAACCCGCATTAAAACTCTGCCTAGATGCACCACGGAGTTATGTTTCAGTGTAAAATGCACACTGTCATTCTCTTACATTTTCATTTAATATGCTATTGCAGTTTGCACGACTAAAACCCCCATTGTACTTATGGATAATTAGTATATCACTGGACAATGATTTTGTACCATTAATGGCAAGGTGATGCATACAAGCCTGCTGGTACTGGTCAGGCTTAGAACCAACTGATACATTTCAAAACAGAACAGATTTACAAAAATCCTCCTTTTTGACAAAATTGGAAAATGAAAAAGCTAGCTGTTGTTTCCCCGCCACACACTATTTTTCTCCCTCATTCCCTCCTCTGCCTCTTCCCAACTTTCTCTGTGGCAAAATGAAAAAAAGAAATTCAGGAAACCAAACCACAAGGTAAGGAAAGAAAACTGAACAAAAACCAAGCCCAAAGATGGCAAAGCCTTTTTAATTAACATGTCAAACAACTTGTTCTTCTTCTAAATCTGGGATGAGAAATCCCTTGGAAATCCTCAGTGAAGTTCCCCATCTGTAGCATGAATCATTTTAAGTGCTGGTATGGTTCACAAAAAACCAGCAGAGGGAGTCCAAGACTTAAATTAAAATGGTAGTGTATCAACAGTGCTCCAAGATTCACATTTCTGGGCATGATTGAGCAAAATGTTTGGTATGAGAACAGCTTGACTTGTATGACAATTTGCAGAAGTAAAATTTCCAGGTATTTTGGTGTTTTCAGATCCAGGTCCTTTATAGTTTCTGCCTTCTGAACAGTGATTTGTATGCACAACACGGGCATGCACAGCTACGCTAACAGCCAAATGCAAACGTCCATGATTTCTGGCTGTTACTCACGTGACCTGGTTATGAGCATGTTTAAAAAAGTGAAATCTGATTTACAAAGATGTGGGAGAACATCAACCGCCCAAGTGCTGCAGGACTTCAATGGATTTTGAGGGTCTAACCTACTCATGGGACATTTGGAAAAAGAGTTGCATTTTTAACTACAAGGGCTGAAGAGCTTTACTGGCAAGACAGAGAAAAAACAAACCAGTAAGTATGAACAACAGGATTTATCAGGCTGACAGGGAAATTACCTAGTAGACAGGAGAAATTCCTGCAGCACCAGTAATGGCTCTGTAAACAACTTTTTATAGTGCTTTATAACACACACATTTACTTGACAAAGCATGGCAGTTAGGAAGCATCAGTTTCATTCTGCCTTAGAAAGTCACATTTATCTCCTCCAGAAGGGCTGGATCTTCCACCTGTCCATGGCATGGGACAGTTAAAAGGGAAGGCAAATCTTTCAGCATACAATAAAAGTATGTTTTAGGTCACAATAGCGTATTCGTAGGAGCTCTTGTCAGTTATTAACTAGCCTATCCATTTTATTGATTTGATCTCCAGGTCTCAGTGGGACAACTTGATAATGTTCCCAGAGGAGGAACCTGCTTTTCCTTGGATGCCACTAAAGTCATTTAACTCTTCCAAGGTATCTGGTTCGGTCATTGAGCAGATCAGACTGGAGAGGCCAGGCTGAATGGAGTGTCTCACATTGCTGAGCCCTTTCAGGAATCCCTTCTATTGAGGGTTCACAAAGGGTTAGTAAGTGAAAATTCACTGGACCTCTGTGTAGCAGGTCAGCATTGTTGCTCCAACACTCTGGCCGAGCAGGAAATGGAGTCATAAAGATAAAACACCTAGGAGCTTTGTGGCAAAACCTGAAACAGAACCTGCAAGTCAAGTTCTGCAGATGTAATATCACTGATTTCAATGGAGCTACATGCCAGCAATTCATTTGTTCCCAGATCTCTTGACACCTTGTTTTGTGCGTTACTGAATGGAAGGCAAAGTAAGGGAAATCAGAGCAGACACTACTCCTCTGATCATCCCATCCACTACACTTTTCTTAAGTCAAATAACTGAAAGAAGTGCTGAAAAAGCAAGGCACAACTGGACAGTGTGTGGTTAGCTCTTGAGAGTTTCTTTACCCCGACAATATGGATGCTGTGGCAATGCAGTAAACATTTGTTACTACCTCAGCAAATTGGCTTTGCTGCTTCAGTGTTACAAGTAACAAAGTAAATCAAAAGAATTCTTCTCTAGATCAAACCGAGAGGTCCTCCCAGATTTATATGTGAATTTTTGCTTGCAATACTGTTCACCAAAACTGCTCCAAAGAACTGTTGCATACACACATCATCCAGAAACCGAAGTGTACTAAAGACAAACTATGCTTTTGAATTAAAATTTAAGAGGATTCTGAAATTGTCAACTTTGCTCCTCAGTTGTAAAAAAATCCTCTGCATTTGAATGGAAACAGTCCTCTGAAATGGAATCAGCAAATGGCATTAAATTGAGGAAATGAGCATTTTCATACAAATAGCTTGATACAAAAGTAATCTAACATAGACAGTGACTCACCAGTAAGGCACATGCATCTGCCACCATGAGCATATAAAATACATTGTTCCAGCCAGAAGGAGAAATAAGACCAGCTAACAGAGGTCCTAGAGCAGCACCTGAAATACAGGATGGATATACTAGCTTGTTAAAACTGATGGGATATAAAAAAGTTACTACTAGATGGTCTATATTTAGGTATTTTATTCATTTTCTGTCCCGGCTTCTCGAGAAAGCAAATCCCATATTGACATCTATTTGTAGGAGGATGCATGAAGGGTAGATAAGTTATTATACAGTATGGCTTCATACTGTTCCTATGACAGGGCAGCAAAAAACTCTCTCAAGACGTGAATAGCTGGCTAGGGTATACAGGTGTCTGCAGACATGCAGGGATGCTGCTCTGACACACTTTAATTACAAGGCGTCAGAGCAGACTTAATTAATCGAGTCTGTTGGAGTATGCTAATTACTGTGGCTCCAGCAGCCTCCACATCTTGTGTATTCAGCATCCCCGCCTTTCAAAATAGCGGCAGGGACATTTTAACTAAAGCTTATCAAACGAACTTTAGTTAAAGTGCCTTGCTGCCATTTTGAAGTGGCGGGACACTGAATACATGAGACACTCTTAGAGCCACGTTAATCAAAACACTGCCCCCCAACCCTCACAGCAAGTGTAAAGATGCCTTATATGGAAGGATTCCCCACAGCAGGAGGAATTCCCAGGTGGTGCAGGTTCACCAACACCATCCCCACCCAACTATTGCTATAACTAGGGCATTACTGATCTTTTGAGGTTAAGACAGTTCCTTGACAGCTGGCATACACTGGGCCACAGACCAGTCTGTGGCCAGGTCTGCCCCATATTTAAGGCTACCTTTGTACAGCTCCCCACTCGCATAGCTGGAGTGGGCAAGGTGGAAAGAATCCAGCTTGACACACAGTCCACGTGAATCTTGCAGCCTGGTTGCTTTAGAAAAAGCCTCTTTTTACTTGTATAACCTGAACATTTCTGATCCCCATGTCACTGGGACAAGTGCTGGGTTCCATAATTCCAGTGGTGTAGTCCCTTTTCAGAGCTGATCCACCCCGTTATACAGCTCCTAGGTCTTTTGGTTAACCTCTGCAGTCACTGTAACCTCCTACAGTCAAGGCCAATAGCTTCAGAACACGACTTACCTACAGAACCAGTTCCATCGATGATAGCTGTCACTGTGGACAGGGCCCTTGCATTCCCTTTCAGACTTTTGTGGGTGCCCTGCAGTGACAAACAATCAGAATGTAACCATTTACACCTGCTTTATGCTTCTGTTCTTACAATGACAAAGTAAACATTAGCATTTACTTCAGGAAGCAACCTTACATAAATAGGGCAAGACCTTTTTATCATTGGTTACACCACCCCTATGACCCATCTCTACTGTTTATACTCTCCTCATTTATCTTAAGCACATTCCTTATTATAAATAACTGTCTGTGCTGCTTACACATGGTGCATGCAGAACAGAAAGCATGTCTCACTGGTGATTTGCTCAGAAGGTACAAGGTTATTGCAGCCATTGTTCCCCTGGTCAAGAAGACACTGTGGAACAGAAAAAAGTCACAAGCTGGACATGCAACACTAACAAAGCTACAGCATTGGAATAATTTAAAAAGCCCATTTAGAGGATTACAGAGCCAAAGGCACTAAGAGGAAGTGGTTGTAAAGGCCACTTTATAGCCTCTATTACTAAATAAGCATTGCAAAGTGAGGCTAACAATGACAGGAATAATTTTATAACAAGGCACAAATGGAACCTGGATGGTTCAGATGGCTGGTAATAGGACAGGGACCTTTTCGTTTCCAGGGGACCATGTAGAATTCTGTTTAGGTTACCAGTGGCCTGAAGTCTCATTCGTATCAGAAGGCTGTTTGGCAATATATGGGAAAATCAATTCAGTCCAGCTGCTGGACCAGTGGTATCCACATCACCAGATCCTGCATCCTAGTTAATAGCCTCTTTGCAACGACTGACAACTGAATGGATATGAAGGGTAAACTTCCTTCTCAAGCTTAAAGATGGTGCGTTTAGAACAAATCACCAAACAGCCCAGGGGTAGATTTTAAGTTCTGCTGCCTTTCCTGTACCTACAGCGCTATATACATTCAGCATATTTCAAAACCATAATTTGTACTTATCATAAAAAAGCAACATTGAAGACAAGATACCAGGGTGAGGTTTTCATGGAGGATTTATTACGTCTCAGCCTGTGAGACCTTGTGTGGTATATGCAATAGGAATGGTGGGGCATAAGCTGACTTGGATAAAGTACAAGGGTGGATGGAGGCAGATACAAGGGTTGGAGCCAGGCATGGTGCTCCAAACCCTGGGATGAACACCACAAGCTCATTTTGCACCCTCTCTCCCTTATTCTCAAGGGTGCAATTAAAATAGGTAAGCCATGGGTGGGGCATGTGCTTTTCTCATTCATGCTGGGTGGTGACCTCCCAGATCCACTCTTTGGTTTCTGCTACTAGGCCAGGCTAATCTGCAGGCCAGGGCCACTCATGAGCATTAATATAGGATGGAGTTTACTGATGCTCCCTGTCCTGTACATTACTCCTTGCCTTCTACTTAAGTACATGCTGACACTGTGGGGGATCAATCCCTCACTGCTTATTTATTAGTCTTCCTAGCAGTGATTCTCAACCAGTGTGATGCAGCATGAGTGCCATGAGATCTGTTTAAGGGTCCCATGCACCATTAGTATAGTTAGGTGTGCAAACGCTTGCATACAATTCACGAGATGAACCCAAGGATTTCAATAGAAACTCACAGAGTTAAAAACATTCTGATCTGCTGTGGTGTTCCTGAGCTCTTTGCAACAGAAGAACTGCTCTATTTTTTTTTTTTTGCAGTAAAAAAAAAGAACAAAAGCTAAGACCTGGCATTTTCCAAGGTGTGTCTTAAGTCTAACAAGGTTGGGAACCACTGCTTCATAGAAACCAGGTTTCCCCACTTCATGCAGGAACATGAATGGAGCTGCTGGCTAGCCATGAAACAAAGAGCAAACTCACCAAGTCAGCTGAGACTGCAGTTGTGATCAGTGCGTAGGGGCCATTCACTAGGGCTCCGCTGATGAGTAGCATGACTGTTGGGAGTCAGGGAAAGAATACTGAATAAACCTGAGTGTTCTGGAAATCAGTGCTAACTATGGCAATGTGTGAGGATTTAAACTCGGAGCACTCAGCGTAAATTATATTTACTGAAGGAATATACAGTAATTATGAGATTATGACTAATAGCATGTACAATTCTGATTCAGAATCTTTAAGAAGGCTTCCAAGAAACGAAGGGTAAAGTTGTCCACCTAGTAATGGATAGATTTAAGTACAAAGAGGGGACTTCTCCAAGCACAGCTATAAAAAAGATTCTTGCCCATCCCCAAACCCTCATTTGTTACAGAAGGTAAGCAAGGAGCATCCCTGGATCTGCTGGTGTAGTGCTTAACAAAATGGATCCCTAACACTTTGCAAGGGCTTTGGGTACCTTGGCTACAAAAGTACAACTCCTCCGCCAGCACTGACACTTCAACACCTTTTTTTGTAATTCATAGGAGACCTCCAACAAATTCTGTATAGTTAAGCAGAAGCAAGGCAGGGTGCCACCTTAGAGACTAACTTATTCAGAGTGGCATGAGCTTTCATAGGCAACTACCTACTTTGCCAGAGTCTATGATTTTATGTATATTTAAGCTATGTTCTGAATCAGGTCCCTTTTAAGAGACATGAGTGGCGTATGGTATGACGTAGAAGGGTCTATTTAACCATCTCTGACATTTGGCAAAAGGAACATAGCAGACCCTGTGCCAAGTATTAGGTGTTCACTAAAGGGTGTCTGCCATGCCCCCTTTCACTCATTTCCCAACTACACCATTTCCCAACTACACCAGGGACAACAAAGAGTCCTTCTTCAGATATGTGGAAGGCGAAAAAAGAATAAAGATAGCATTGGCCCCCTGGATCAAATGGGGCAGCTGACATCTGACACCCAAGAAAAGGCCAATCTCCTAAATGACTTTTTCACATCAGGTTTTCACCCTCCCAAGGGGATCACACTGTCAGAAAGGACATGAACCAGCCTGGGAGTGGGGGGCGGGCCCAAAATTGATGTGGATCAGGTGAAGGAACACCTCGAGAATCTGGACATTCACAAGTTCACGGGCCCTGACAGAATGCACCTGAGAGTCAAGGAGCTGGCACATATTGTTGCACCCCCCCATGGCAAAGATATTTGAAAATTCATGGTACTCGGGCGAGGTCCCAGAAGACTGGAAAAGGGCCACTGTGGTCCCTATCTTCAAGAAAAGGAGGAGGGATGACACAGGGAATTATAGACCACTCAGTCCGACATCCATCCCTGGAAAAATCCTAGAGAAAATTGTCAGGGGATCCATCAACACCAGACTAACAGAAGGCAAGCTTCTGAAGACCAGCCAACAAGGCTTTGTGACTGGCAGGTCTTGCCTGACCAACCTCATCTCCTTCTATGACCAGGTGACACGAGTCCTGGACATGGGAGATGACGTGGATATTATATATCTGGATTTCAAGAAAGCCTTTGACCTAGTTCCCCACAACGTCCTTATAGCTAAGCTGGGGAACTATGGCCTTGATCATCTTATGGTCCAATGGCTAGGTAACTGGCTATGGGGTTGGACCCAAAGAGTACTAGTTAATGGGACCAAATCGGCGTGGCACAGGGTGAGCAGTGGGAGGGCTTGGTACTTGGGCCGGTAGTCTTTAACATCTTCATTAATGATCTGGAGTCAGGAGTCAGATGCAAACTGGCTAAGTTCACGAATGACACCAAATTATGGGGGAGGGCGGTCACACTGCAAGACAGGCTGGGGATAAAGGCCAACTTGGACACACTCTCAAGTTGGGCTGACCAAAACCGGATGGCCTTCAATGTTGAGAAGAGTAAGGTGCTTCACCTCGGTAGGAAGAACCCTCAGCACACTTACAGGCTCGGCAGCGCTACACTCGCTAGCAAAAGAGACTTGGGGGTCCTGATTGACCACAAGATGAATATGAACCACCAATGTGATGTTGTGGCTGGCAAAGCAAACCAAACTCTGGCGTGTATCTACCGATGCGTCTCAAGCAAAACCAGGGACGTCATCCTCCCGCTGTACTCAGCCTTGGTGAGGCTGCAGCTGAAGTACTGCATCCAGTTTTGGGCCCCCCACTTCAAGAGGGATGTGAAAAAGCTTGAGAGAGTCCAGGGGAGAGTCACTTGTATGATTCAAGGCCTGGAGGGCAGGCCGTACAAGGAGGTTGAGGGATTTGGGACTCTTCGGTCTGGAAAAGAGAAGGCTCAGGGGGGACTTGGTGGCAGCCTACAATTACATAAGAGGGGTACATCAGGACCTGGGAGAACAGCTGTTCCCCAGAGCCAAGTTTACTGCAGGTTTTTTTCCCCTGTGGCCTCCCATGGAAGTACTGAAATGCTTTCACCTAACCTTTCTCTGGGTGGCTTACGTCTATTAAAACTAGGAAACATATTCAAGTGACTTAAATGCAAGCTGCAAGTAATCAGCACCTCTCAAAAACCAGGTCATTATCATCTACCTCAGAAATACCAGTCTGAATGGAATTTAAGTAAAAAAGATACAATGAATTAAGAACAGGCAAAAAATAATTTAACTACTCACCTATGGTGGCCTCGAGGCCCATTTTACTGACTGCAGAGAACATGTACAACTGTAGTGGGTATGAAAGAGCAAACATCAGCAGTTAGAACAGCAGATTCGGGCTTGACTGATCTTTTACTTTTCCTAACACGAATCAGGAGTAACTTCAATGATGCTGAACATTAGGCAGTTGCGACTCCTTTAGTCTTCACAGAACTGCAGGTTTTCATAAGACACTTCAAAATCACACCGAGAAAGCCAGTTGTCTGTTATGCAAAGTTATTAGGTTTGTTATTCTGGCTGCTTCATTTTCTCATGCATCCCCTATCATATAAAACTCTCAAAGACAAGAGATAGCTACTGTGATCAACTGTTTTACCCAGTCAGGTTGCTCACTTCAGCATAAGACAGAATACTGCTGATATTCATACCGTTTAGTCTATGCTAAAAAGCATGCACTGTCTGTCTGCAGTAGACAGCTTTCAAACATTAGCTCAGGGATTGTAATGATTTGGTGGTGGTTTTAAATAAAATAAAATAAAAGAAGTAAACTGCCAGGCACTGTCTGATTAAGAGCTGCAAAACTGAATAATAGGAGTTCAGTAAAAAGACAGCTGAAAGTGATAATTTTTCATGGAGTCCTGAAACAGACATTATACCATTTTTTAAAGTTAAAGCCTTCCCAACCCTCTGTATTTGCTCTTTCTGGAGTGACTTTTTTAGAAGCTCTTGAGAACAGGAGCTTTTAGTGGAAATGCTGACAGAACTAAACCACAGCGGCACGAAAGAAGACAGGAGTATAATAAAGAGGACATCTCTTACCGTGGGTGCGGCTAGGAATAACATCATGCCACAGGTCGAAGCCCTTTTTTCCAATCTATCTGAAATTATGCCTGCCAAAATTCCACCTGAGAGAGAGACATTACAGTGCAAGAATTTTATGCACCAAACTTGAACAAAGCTTATGAACTACTTGCCTACAATCAGGGCAAATCGTTTAAAAGTAGACTTACACACCAATGGAGTAGAGGAATGAAAACACAGTTCATATGAGTAGCACCCTTAATATTATCTATGCCAAAATTAATCAAGTATTTTAGCTTCATTGCTCTTTTTTTGTTTTTTTTATTCTGAGACCTTCTAAACACCCACAAGGATTTAAAGGGAGGAAGCATCTAGATGTCACTATATTGATAGTCATGGATGAGGATTATACTTTACTGTGGCATCAGGAACCCATCTGTATCCAATCAGCCTCTTGTAATGCACAAATAATAAAGGCCTCCACCTCCTCTAAAGGAGGTATATATCAGGTCTCACACCAGAATCCTCCATATCCCATCCAATTTCAAATGCAAGATCCAGAGTGTATCCCACTATGTATGTTAAGCTACAAACTACTTGCTAAGTTATATCAGAAGTTGCCTAGTGTCGGCTTTCAGTTTAATACTGGATACAGGCTTGACTATCTAGAAGGGAGCAGAGCAGGGATTCAGTCTTCTCGTATTGCCTTGCTCACCTCTTCCCCCCACAGCCCCTCTGTCATTTATCTGAAACCATCTATTGACTTTTTGTTTATGCATATTAGGTGTTCTCTTGGAAACGGACCCTCTTTATGCCATGTGTGTACAGTGCCTAACACTGTGGGGCCCTCATCCATGACTAGAGCACTTAGGTGTTACTGCAGTGCAGAAGGATGGATTAATTTGTTTCTGATCCAAAACAAAATTAAAAACTCAGGAAATGGCAGCCTGTGTCAAGGGAAGAAGAGACCCAGGGCTCAATGTCCTGGGCACCATGTCCCCCAGATACAAATGCTTTTGAAGAGCTCTCGCCTATTTCATTTGGCCCCATCATTACTGTAATAATTACTCCATCACTGATTCCCTTTTACTGTCATTCTTCTATGTTCCCAGATCATCCAGCTCTACTGCCCTCAACACCCTACCCCTTTCCTTCCAAAGGAAACCTAAGCCCAAGCATATTTCCTGGCTGTATTTGCCCTGCTCATCCATAATGTACCTTGTCTAGCTTTACAATTATTTCTGAGGCTTTGATTTGTACCTTAGAAAGTTCCATGCTTAAACTACTAGACAAAAATCACTTTCCTTTCTTGAGTGCCATCCATGTGGATTTTCAGTTGTGTGTGTTGGGGGTGGGGGAGTAAAACTTGACCTATGGAGAACCCAAGAGGTGAGGAATAGTGCAGGTGAAATTCCAGGCCAGGCTGGAGCCATGGCTGCTAAACCTTGCCATCACATGAACAGCATGATGGAGCCACTGGCCTGCTCCAGCAACCATAATAACCAATAACTCTGGCTCCAGCCACACCTCCTCAGTTCACCCCTGTTGTTGTCTTCTGCTGAACTGGCAGAGGTCCCTTAGGTGACAGGTAAGAAGTGCAGAGGAAACCCAAAGGCCAAACTACCTGAGCATCTTCAAAGTGGAACTGAATGGAAGCCCTCACTTCACTGACTTGTACCACCCTTACACTGATTCAGAAGGTCCTTAGCAAGAAATACAAACATACCATATTTTTTCGCATACAACATTTTTTCTCCCTTGGAAAAAAACAGCTGCTGGAAACTGAGTGCACAGAATATGCAAGAAATACATTAAGAGCAGTTTGTGCCTTACCAGGCAAAAGCAAAAGAATCTGCATGCACCTCACAGGGCACAGAACAATGAACAGGCTCCATCACTGCAGCTACGCTGTAATTTACTGCAAGAAAGAACTTTTTTCTTCATTCTGCCTGCATACTTTATTCTGGGACATATTGCATGTGAGAAAATACAGCAGCAGAGTATTATAGTAAAGGAATCTTTAATTTATCATCATCTCCTCAGACTCTAGATTTTAAACACAAAGGCCTGAAGCTGACAACAACACTTTTTAGAGGTTAAAGGAAAAACCTAGTCTCTGCACCTTTCCGACTGTGGAAGGCCTCCAGTAGCAGAACTGGCATCATTTTAATAAGCAAGTGCAAGCATAGGATAGCTTTCTGCAGAGGAAGAAATGAGGTGACAAAAAGGACAGGAGAGGGCTATGGGGCTGCACCAGAGCAGTATAAGGGCCGGTCTACAGCAAGTTCTGGGTGCTGTCAGGGGCACCCATTTTGGAACACGCCCTATCCACAAGCTCCCATGTGTATGTGCCAAATCCAAAAATGCAGTGGTGAAGCACTACATTTATATATATTACACACACAAAATATTATATTGTTACACTAATCAGAAACACTATTTTAAAACATTAGCCTGTGAGAGTGTATGTATGTGTGTGCATGTGCACACACGTCACTTCATTTCCAGGTTTTTTGCATGCGAGTGGGAATGAGCGGGCAAGTAACGATGCTCAAAAGTAGCTCTCCCCGAGATTACCAGGGACATGGTGCAGACACCCCAGGACACTTGGACCTTACAATCTTCCTTGTACAGGACTCACTCAAGAGGCTGTGGATTCATTTCTCCAGCCCACATACTCAGGCTGGGGAGGTGGCAAATGGATTTTGCTCTGAGGGTCCAATCCTACTTAGATTCATATTTTGCCATTATTTTTCAGTGGACCAAGACCAAAGCCTAATTTCACAGTGAAAAAGTAAAATCTAGTAGCTGTGTGCTACACGTTGTCTTAGATGAGTCAGATTTAAAAAAAAAAAATCAAAAGTTAAACTTACCAAAGATTCCCCCCACATCAAACAGTGTGGAAAGATCTCCAGCTCTTTTGGCATCAAGGTGCTCTAAGAAGAAAAGCAGAATACAGCTGATCAAAACTGTTGTTCTCACTGTATTCAAAGGGACAGATAAATCCCACTATACAGATAGCTGTTGTACCAGTATAACATCAGCTGGGTGTTATTTTTTTTATTTCAACCAGTACCCCATATCAGTCATATTATTGTATCACGGATAGTTATACTAGGACAAAGGGACCTTTTATTGCTACTGGTATATTACCACTGCAGCTGTGCTTGGTATACCAGCCCATGTTTGGTAGTCAGTCACTTATATGTTCTGATCCAACTCCCACTGAAGTCAAAGGGAGTATTTCCATTGTCCTCACTGGGAATCAGGTTTTCTTTGCTAAGCCAAATTAATGTACCCCTTAAAAATATTGATTGAAAAGAGACATTAAATTTTTGATTGAAAATTATCAACACAACACTCCAAAAGCCAGACACTTCCAGTAAGGAGTCTAGCTGTATCTCTCTCTGCAAGTATGCACATTACATGGCTTTTTCTTCCACATCACCACTCACTTATAAAAGACTACTAAATCAATGTTTTGTTATAAATTGTAATACTGTATCTAATGTAATCTGAACTGACTGCTTTCACAAAGTCCATTACCACAGAAGTATTTGTAACATGGAGGACAGGCTATGCCTCTTGGAGGCATTCCACCTGATCCTCTGTTGGTAGCTGCTGGTGGTATAAACAGTGGTTCTCAACCTTTTTCCTTCTGGGACCCATTTGCAAAGATCCATGGCCTGTTCTGACCCACAGACCCTGCTGGTACCTGACCCCCAGTCCCTTGCTTCCCAGGGCCATGCTGGTGTCCCTCACTCCCGACTCGCAGCCCTGACCCACCCAACCCTGCTGGAGCAGCCACCAGTTGCCCCCTTCCCACTTGGGCTGGAGAGTGGTGAATGTGGCGGCATCTGGGCTCATGTGGGCAGCAGTGAAGTGAGTCCGGCACTGGCATGGGCTGGAAGGAGGAGGAGGAGAGGCCTGTGCCACCCGCACCTGCCTTGGGCTAGGCCAGCCAGGTATAGCCCCTCCTTCCCCCTGAGCAGCATCTCCCGACTGCCCTGGCCCTGCAAGCATGGGCACTGGCCCCAGTGCTGCCAGCCTGGCCATGCAGCTCTCCCCTACCCCCTTCCCCGCACTGGAAGAAGCAGGCGCCTTCCCTCCGCTCCTCTACCCTGCCACAGATTGCAACCCTTTAAAATATTCTTGCAACCCACTTTTGGGTCATGATCCACAGGCTGAGAAACACTGGTATAAATGATATTCACAGCCTCTTTATGTGGCAGCAGATTTTAAAAGCCATAAGATAGGACCTGGAAAATAAACTTCTTGGGCAAGAAGCACTCTTAATATTGCTCAGCAAGCAAATGAACAATAAAGCAGCATCCCTCAGTCTTTGGGCTGCTTCAGAATTCATAGATTGTAGAGTCGGAAGGGACCACAATGGATCATCGTGTCTGACCCCCTGCATCTGGCAGGAAAGAGGACCGAGGTCAGATGACCTCAGCCAGGGGATATAAAAGCATTATTTTATATGCATTATTACTACAGTGTTTTTTTAATGGAATATCCTGACTTAGAGCCAAAACCACATCACTAAGACTTGAAACTTTCAGGGATAAACTATATTCATATTTTTGTAGTGGTTATTTCATATCACTTGGTACATGTCACTGGGTACATCTGCACAAGACGCTATACCACCATAGCGATGAGCTACAGCGACATAGCCCATTGCTACAGCAACGTAGTGTTGACAGGCACGAGCCGTGATGCTGCCACTACTATACCAGTGGTTACCGTGCAGTCATTTAGTACTTGCTTTACCTACTTGTAAACTAAAAACAAGTACTAGATGACTGCACAGTAACTGCTGGTACTGCACAGTCTTGGCACTGCACAGGTCTTTTCCAATCTGATCCTACTACACACTACCTTGTTGCAACTGCACAGTAACGGCAGCATCAAGGTTTGTGCCTGCTGATGCTACGTCGCTGTAGTGACAAGCTATGTTGCTGCAGCTCATCGCTATGGTGGCTTAGCATCTTGTATAGACATGCTCAGTGACATGTACCAAGTGATATGAAATAACCACTGCAAAAATATGAATATAGCTTATCCCTGGAAGCTACAAATCTTACGTGATGTAGCTTTGTCTCTGAGTGTCAAAATATTTCATTAAAAAATACTGTAGTACTAAGTGACTGCGCAGTAACAACGTGGCCACTGAGGTGTACAATTAATGTGCCCGCTGAGGTGTACACTTAACTGCAGTCTTTAAATTGTCCTGCTGCATTAGCAACCCTGGCAATATGTTTATTCTTATTTAATCAAGTTCACCAAATTGAAGAACAATTTTTAACCAAACATTTGTTTCCTTTACATTGATACTTACCTACATTTGTGATATAGAGGGGAAGCCAGAAAAGGAAAGTGTAACTGACCAATTTAGCAAATAACAAACACAAGGAAAATTCTATCACTCCCTACAAGAAGAAACAGAAGCAAGGTTAGTACCTAAACAGTCATTGTTGCTTTTCTTGGTTTATATGCTAAACAACAGAGTAGAAAATCTAAGTGGCATCTTAAACCTCTCTCAACAATTCCTTAGGGGATTCTTGCTCTAGGAGCACGAAACTTATGCTCAAAGCAGACTGCAGTATTCTGCTTGTGTATCTTTCTTTCTCAGTAACTCTCTGAAATTAACCACAGAGAGAATGTTAATAGCAAAAGACAGTGTTCATAACCGCTTTGGAGAGCCCCCAATTTTATTCATACATCTTCCTGGATATACCAAGATAGGCATTTGTATTGCAGTAGCTTAAGGGTGTCCCCACATTGACCTAAACAGCCAGTATGCTACATGGTCTCACATGGGGTCAGCAAAGCCAAACTGAGACAAATTTAGGTTTCAGCTTCCCCAAAGTCCCATAATGTTAATATCAGAGATTTTGGTTAAGTGTGGTCTCTAGATAAAAATCAGTGACTCCATAACCCCTTACAAATCAGAGGATTATTTTACCCCATTCCATCTACTGATAAGTATGTGTAAGATTTAGCTATTACTGTACAGATGATGTGAATTTTACCACTAAATAACCTATTCCAGTTTCTTCTCCCTGCACTGTTTGCCCTTCTCTGACTGTGGTATGATATTTCTGATTCATCCTTGGAGATTTTTAAGATCTGGCAAGACAAAGCCTTGGCTGGGATGATATTGTTGGGGATGGTCCTGCTTTGAGCAGGCTGTTAGATTAGATGTCCTCCTGAGGTCCCTTCCAGCCCTCATTTTCCATGATTCTATGAGATTTCACTAGTCTGCCACAGTGTTACTCCCACAGGGATCGTTATGTGCTGTTGGATTAACACACATACCGATACATACTTTGCTCCATCTAACATATTCTTTTTCACAAGTTAGTGCCAAATGAAGTATATGAGAGGTATCAAGACTCAAGGAGTCAGTAGCAGCAGATTTTAGGCATTTTTAACCTATTATCTAAAGATCAAAATCTCTCCCCCACATTCAGACCGACCCCAAATCATCTCCACTAGGACTTCATTTGAATTTGTGTGGGCTCAGAGAGATTGCCCCTAAATTGAAATAAACGTCACTTCCTTCTTTTCAGACTGCTGTGTAAAAAAATTGAGCTGCATGACACTTCTCAATGTAAACCATAAAAGAACACTTTAAAATTAAGATTTTTTGAAAATGACAATTATCATAATGCATGAGACTACTTTGGGCGAAGCCATCTTCTGAAGAGACAATGCTACTTTTGGCAATAGTCCAAATTATATTGTGCTGTAGCAAAGCACAATCCAACTCATTTTGGAGAGCGGTGGTTTGCTTGGACCAGGACTGAATACAACCCACTGCTTTTATGAAAACTGTCAATAGGCAACTTGGAAGGCATTTCATTCATATTTTAGCTACTATAAAATTAGAAGTGAAATTGTTGAACTTGTAGTTTGAATGCCTCATACCCTTACTGGGCCAGGTTCCTCATCCAAACCACATCTCCCATGATACACCATGGTCCTAGGACTCCACTGATGTACTGTGACAGGTCAGTCAGATAGGAGACTACAGTGGATCACACAAGACATAATTCATCTTTGGAGGCCTGGCCCATAGAAGAGCATGAAAGCACAAGGAATGCTTGAGTTACAAGTCACTGCGGCCTGACAGCAGGCAGATGCAGAAACAACTCAAAAATATTCTGATTTTGCTTAATAAACTGCCATACACACCTTCAGGTGGAACCAGTCGCCATTAAAAACATTTTGTTTAGGGTTTTTCATCAAAAAGAAAAAAAAAAAGACTTTTATGACAGAAGTTAGTCATTTTCATAAGGACAAGTTTAATTCCTGTGGAAGCTACATTTTCAGTTGCAAACACATTTTAGCAGAAAATTCTTCATCAGCTCTAATTAGACTTAGTCTCTTACCCTAGATTTCATGGAGAAAAGGGGCATTCTGTGCCTGTTAGAAAATAGCCTCCAAGCACTTCATTTTTCCCCGAGTTGCTGCTTCTACCCCACACCTGTCCCCGACAACTCACAGTTCATTACCTGACCTGTCACTTATCTTCTGTCACATGTTGATACAGATCCACACAATTAATAATGTCAACAAACTTCTGTGCCAGTTCTGTACTGTGCAAGTGCATGTTTTACAAGTTAAAATCACCCAGGAGCAAGTTTAACTTGCATGTTGGTTTTTCTGGCTGTATGAAAATTATAAGCTATAATCAATGTATTTTTGCCGCGTTCACCTTGAAGCCAAAGGTATTCCTTTTTTGTATTCACTCCACCTCTGATAACAACTCCCACTTCATCAGACCAAAACACTAGGATTCTCAAGATTTGTCTGAATGTTAAGACACCTAAATAGTATACCAGTTTCTAGAAAGGAAAATCAGTCTCATCCATTCTCCATTTCAAAAAAATGAATTCTGTAAGCCAAAAGCCAAATCTCTGTGGAATAAGAATAATTCCTGTACTTACAGGTATTCGCAAGGCACCAAGGAAGCTTATAGGTGATGTTCCATTTCTATTTTCTTCACTGACTGGCATGTTAATGTTCAGTGACGTTGCACAGTTTTCATTGTCAGAAAGTAACTGCTGCATCTCTGGAGACTGCAATTTCCCCCATTATCACCGCACCCAAAAGACAAAAATTAACACGCATGTTTTAAACCACCAAGGTATTAGAGTGTCTTCATTTTTACTTGTACAGGAGACAATATCTGGATTTTGAAATCCCTTCTATTTGGAGGGTTATGTGATATTGTCAGTAACCATTATTGTTTAAGGCTGCTTCTACTTATGAAATCAAGTCACTGCCTGTATTGCGAGTTTATTTCAAGCAAAACAGTTGCACATCAGCATTTACCCTGTATAGAACTGTAAATTCCAATCTATTTCACTTATAATTCAAAGGTGCAAACCAAATTTGAATGCTGGGGGGTTGAACTACTGCAACTGACAACTTCTCGCAGTACTTGTGCATCATATTGTACGTTATCTGGATTCCATGTACATGTTAAACTTGTTTTTCAGAATTTTTGTTCCTTGCATCTTCAAATTCAACAGTATAAAGGAGGCCTGTATAAAGTGTACCTAATTTTAAGAGTCTCACAAGTTAATTTTGTTTCTCACCTCATTTTCAATCCTAATCCTTCGTGCAGTTTCACCTTTGAGTGAGCAGAACTTAAAACCTTTGTTGAAGAACTAGATTCTAATAGCTTTCCTTACACTGAGCAGTACATGGCTCTGCACTCCACTGACTTTGGCAAGACTACTTAAAAAGTAAAAGGCCACTTAGCATGAGCAGGACATTCCAGTCTAGCTTTGGGGATGTGAAGTCACTGATTTCATCTAGAGACCATATTTCACTAAAATCTCTGGTGTTAACATGGGACTTTGGGGAAGCTGAAACCCAAATTCAAATTTCAGGACTCTCATCTATTTCTGAAGACAGAAGTGTTGATTTTAAAACTGTCAGTGGATATCAGTACTACTTTGCCAAACGGTAAAAATAAAATATAAGATTGGTTGCTGTTGCAACTTACAGTTCTACCAGCAACTTTGGAATTACAAGGGAAAGATTCTGATTAATATTAAAACAAAGCGAGATGGAAGCAGATATTACAGATGAACACATTTGGATATTTTATCAAATGATTTTTAAGTCTTCTCAACAGTCAACAGTTAGATGACAACACTTAATTCAGCTTTAATTTTGAGTAACCATAACTCCTTTGATGCTTCATAATTATTTTGACATTTGCAATTCAAACCAGCAATCCCAACCACAAATTAAAACCAAAAACAGGTCACACCTCTCCCAGCTTTATGTGGGCAAACTTCCCATTGATTTCAGTGTGAGTTTTGCTTGACTGAAGATGAAGGAAAACTCCCCAGGATTTTTAAACACAATAAGCCCAACTGGAATGGGCTGAGTAAATGCTGCTCATTTCTCAAAAAATAATTTTAAATACATAAAAGCATAGAGATTAGAATTTTGAAGTGGAATTACCAGCACACACATAAATAGCTTATTTTAGAAATTCATGTTGGAGATATTCATCAATAATATGGGATTAACTGCTGGACGTGGCTGAATGAAGAAAAAAGCAATTTGGCCTTGACAGGGATAATGCTGTTTAGCTTTGTCCTCTTGTCAGAAGCAGTAACTAGACATAGGGTACACTTCTGACCTATGGGGAAGGGTTCATTATTGCTCAATTCCATATAATTTAAGAAGCCAACCTGACATGACAGGCAACACAGGGAGGTATTCAGGTCATGCACCTAGAATACAGCTTGCTTTCAATCATCACTTACACTCAGTACTTGCTTTCGTTTTATAGCATGTAGAATGGTCAGCTAAGAATCAAAAAGAGCTGCCAGTCTGCCATGCTAGAAATAGGCCAGTTCAAAACTGCTGAACATCTGCTGTTTGTACAGGCACAAAAGTTAAACAATGATAATCAGCTCAGCATAGCTAAAAGATGCCCACTGTAAAAATAAGCAATCACACTCAATTCTCCTTTAACAGGAACAAGATTACCACTTCTTGGTCAGAGGGGAAAGTGTGGGGTCATAAAAGCAAGAGCAGTGGATGCCTTTATGCCTTGCTATTTCCTTGTATTCCAGACAAGTACAGCCCAGGGAAGAGGTATGCTATCTGATAAGGTATAGCAGCGAGGGCTCCCACGCTACCTTGTCAGCACACCTCTCATGTTCACAAAGAAGTCCCTCTCAGGGTAGGTGGATAGAGTCTCTGCCAATTCGGTTGATTTAATCTCTCTGCAGAGACTGAACAGTAAGGGTAATTAGTGAAAGTTGTAACTAGTGCTTTAACAGCAATTTACAGCCAGGAAGTTGGAAGTTTTATTTAGGTTTTTTGTGCTCAGGAATTGTCTAAACCCCATGCCCAACAACAAACAAACAAAAAACCCACCAAAAACCCCCCAGCCACTGACACACGTTTTCATCCATTGTTTAAAAAGCATTCACTGAATAGCGCTGGCAAATCATTTCTGGGCCGCAGATTGTATTCAAGTAGTTTATTGTGGACACTGAATAAATCTAGGTGAGTGGTTTGGTTAGTTTGACTGAACACAAAGATAATGGAGGAGAGCTGGTCAAAATTTGGTGTGGAAAGTTTTAATGACTACACACTCAGTTTTGTCATAAAAGATTTCAAAGTGTCCACCGCAAGGAGTGATGCAACAAAAGCGTTAGATTCAAACCAACATTTGTAAATGATTTTTTTTTTTTAACTTAAAATGGAATTCCTATGAATAAACTCCAACTGTTTAAAATTCAATTCCTTCCCTTGGATAGTCCTTCAAATGAATTCACTTGCCACATAAATAGCAGGGTGAACACAATGGAAGTACACGAGCTTGGACTTTTTTTTTGCAGGAAATGGAGACTGAACCCCCACTATTTCAAACACACTGCATCATCACCCTTCTACTTACAAAGCTGCTTGAAGCCAACTCAAGTTTAACAGTTTTTTGAACATACGAAAAAAAGTGGTTAACACAGTCCAAAGCACGTATCACTGTGTAAACACTGTGGATTTCAGGGCTCACTTTCTGCTGGTCAGTTGGCAAATGCTGTGTCCTAATTTGGTAAACTATGCTCATTCCAACTAGCAGACATTCAGTTTACGTGCTATGGTCCTACCCATATCCCTTCACCTAATATCCAGCATTACCTCTGGACAGGTTCAGGTATAACGTGATTCACTATGCCAACATAAATCCCACCTGCTGCTCAGTAAGGGTCTGAGCCATGCTCTTAGAAATCAATGGATTTGATTTCTAAGAGCCAATCCTAAAGGATTGGCTCTTAGAAAATCCTAAAAGGAAAAGCCTAAAAGGAAAAGCCTAAATTGGCTTTTCTAAAGCCAATCCTATTGGTTTTAGTGACTTTGAACCATGAAGAAAATTGATTAGTATGAGTGGGAGAAACAGCTTCTCTTTTACTTGCTGATTTAAAAAAAAAATCAATTAACTTCTCTCAGGATCGGTATATTTGATAAACAAAAAGATCTAAAGAGAAAGGTAGAGTTGTGTTCTGTTTCTGTGTCCCCTGTGCTGTCTAGCACATTACTCTGTTCAGCAGTTTTAGGTGAAAAATTTGTATCTGTGACCCATTTTACAATAATTATTTCATTAGGAAAATAAAAGTCTCCTAAAAAGGGGGAATTTTCAATGCAGGCTTTTTGGTTTCTGCTCATCCCTTGATTATTGGGCATTTCACTCAAAGAAAACCCTTGGAGCAATGCAACTTGCTTTCCAGAAATTTGCAGTGTTTATCTTCTTCTATGAGCTGTTTAGCTGGCTGGAATATTGAAGTGCTAAATCCCTTTTTATTGTGAAGACTCTATTTGATCTTTGAAAAAACGTGTGCACTGGTAACTTAATAAAGTTTCATTTAACTTTACCTGAGATTGGCTAGTTTCCTTAGTATTTAAGTTTGGTTTCTGGACTCTGAATCTATTTGTACCATTCATGTAAGTCCTTGAGCTCTGGGGAAAAGAAAAGAAGACAAAACCCATGATTTTTTAAACTACTACTTTACAAAAAGTTATTTATGCTAACTTCAAGCATTAGACCTTACTTTATCATACCAGAGATGTTCATTTTTCATTACAAAGATGTATGCCCAAATGAAAGACTTCGTATTTGATCACTGTGCATCCTAGTTACTTTGAATTCATATGGAGCTGTGTGAAACGTAATCAGCAGAAAATGTGACTGAGAAGCCATCTTTTTATAGTCTCATTGCAACATGTATGATATATATAGAGAAGTGCAGGGTGTGCAGACTGTGAACTCATTTCTCCTAATGGTTTAAATATCCCCCCCACCACACACACAACTGCTGAACACTAATCTACATTTTGTAACAATACTTGGTCATAATTAGGCTTCCTGACTGGCAGCTATAAACTGATCAGTTTGGAAAAACTTTCTTCCCCTTTCCTCACACACAACCTTTCCCCATCCACTGAAGCACTGAAGATAAAGGTTTCTGACATTGTCTTATACCCATTTTACCTTTCAGTGCCCTGGAAAGGAGCATGAGGGTGGTAGCTGTGGTGGTAGTTTTAGGAGTAGCCTCATCAGGGATCTGACCTTGCTTCCTTTCACGGGGGATTTCTGGGCCCCAACTTAAACAGGACGAAGTATCTGATTTCTGAACAAACAGCTTTTCCTTTGCATGTACAATTGCGATTCAGTACATACTGGGTGTGTCTACATGAGGCACCAGTGAGCAGTGGTTACTGTGCATTTATTTAGTCCTTGTATAAGCAAGTACTAAATAAATGCACAGTAGCCGGAGTTACTGCACAGTAGTGCCAGCGGACGCCTTTTAAGAGACGCTACTGCACAGTAACCTAATACTACTGTGCAGTAGCATCTCGGCACTGTTTTTGCCATGAGACGCTACTGCACAGTAGTATCAGGCTACTGCGCGGTCAGCATCTCAGATAGATGTGCCCACTGAAACCATATTTCTGGAAAAACACCACTCTACAACCCTTTGTCTAGAAAGATTTGCCAGTGCATTTAATCCAACCAATTGAGTTTATTGGTTAGATTAAATGCAAAACTTGAATACGTATTTACAGGCTGCTAATGAGAACTTTGATCCATGTTCATTTGGACATAACATTACATAAGAATCACGGGGAGTCACTATGTACTTCTAAGGGGTGAGATATTTGTTTGTAGAAGATTCAGTACACTCTATGCCACGTTAAATGTGCAGAGTCAGAAAAGACTGGTCTGTCCATATCTGAAATCTTAATTGAAGGTAAGGTATCAGCCAGATATTTCTCAAAAGAAAGTATATAGTTATGTTTTGATTAATTTTTAGAAGAAGCATTATTTATTTACTGCATCAGTTCTGCAGAGCAGAAAATTTATAAGAGGTGACTTGGGCTGCGTTTACACAATCCAAAATGGGAGAGTGCAGTCCTGAGTGTCTAGAATGCAAGTAGTTTTCCTGCATGAAAAAGGAGGGTTCCACAAAAATACAGATTCTTAGAAATACTCATTGTTGGAAAATAAATTAAAATGTTGTCTCCTTGGGCAGACAAAATCTATTATTTGGGGAAAAGCTGGCTGTATCTTTTTCCAGTGGCTCAGCATACACACACACACACACGCACCCCCCGCCCCCACGATGACTTTTTCATTCAATTGTCATAAACAAGATTTACTCTGGTAAAGAGGAAATGTATGGAGATGACGGCTAGACTGATGCAGCATGTTTAATGATCAGACTTTATCTTCTGAAGAGAAGAAAGAAGATTCAGCCTCATATCTTCTAGATGTAGAAGCATTTTAGCACAGGAGTTTAAAAGGACCAATTTTCCTAGAGAACAGCAAAGCCATATAAAAAGATGCTTAGACTATAAAAAGATAGTTGCAGCATGTTCATGCATATTGATCAGTTATGACTACACCTTATGTTACAAGGGAAGTGAAAGAGAGATTAGAAGCAATACTAATATTTAAAAAGCTACTAAATGTGCATAGGCTGCTGTACATTTCTTTTCTTATTACAAATACCATTAAATCTGCTCTCTGGCAGTCTGCTTTATTGTTCTTTCAACTCTCATTTATTTCATTGGTTGCTGTAATATTTGTATTTCTAACTCCGTTTACCCTATTTTTTTAATTAATATTATTCATTGGTTTAACTTCCAAAATAAAATCTGTAGTGAACAGAGAATGCAAATGAGCCAAAATGAACAGGAGTCGAGGGCGCTTAGTACCTAACAGACGACATATTTTAAATGCAAGGTTTTCACCCAATCCTAATGACACAATGCCACTTCCAAGGATTTAGTCCCCAAAATTGAGATTTACCTATTTCTGAAGGAAGTCCAAGAGAAAAAATGTGTTTTCAAGTCATCTATGCGATTTGCAAATGAGAATCTCTGGGGGTGGGAGAAAGAGAAGGACACTTTGTGCTCTGGAAAGCAAGGTTTCCAGGGAAACAGTAGGTCAAGTGCGTCACCAGACAATGAGGTTGGATGTGGGGTAGTGATCTTGTTGATATCCCTGAGAAGATTAAGTCAAAGGACATTTTTGTGGGGAAAGGTAACTGCCAGAAAATAACCTTTAAAAAAAAATGACAGATTTATGTTAAACATCCGGAGAGTTACAGCTGAAGGTAACTTGTTCAGGTCAACTTTTGGCAAGATATAATAGTGATTAACTGTGCAGAGCTCTTTGTTATATTTTCCAGTAATAGTGCACTGATATGAAATGTAATGCAATTAAGCATACGTCTAATTCTGAATACATGTTTCTCTAAAGCCACTGTACCCAACAGCTAGACTACTCAAATTATTTCTCAATCTACAGCAAAACATACAAATATGAAAAAGTGAGATTCACGTAACCTCAATCAAGGATGAGATTACAGATGTATGCAAAAATGGAGAATTCCAACGGAAGATGTATGTAGACACCTAATCTATTCCTGATAAAGCAAAACTTAAAATTAAGTTCCAAAGAGTGGTAATTAAAAGTGATAAGAAGCTTTATAATGGGCCTTTCACAGATAGAGAGGCTGAAAAGATTAAGGCTAGTTCATTTGAAAAGGAGAAGAGAAAGAAGAGGTGTCAATGTAAGAAATGAAACATGCTACAGAAACAATTAGTTACCCTAATTTTCTATGCAAGACCAGGAAGGCACTCAAAATTAGAGAGGCAACAGCTTTAAAACAGATGGGAAGGGGGAATATACTGTAAACACACAATTTGACTTTAGAGTTAGTAGCAAGGGATATAGATGAGGCCGTGATCAATCCTTATTATAGTAAGCCTGTATGGGTTGGTTGTGGACAGGGTGGGGGGAGGCAGCTACACTCCTGAAGATTTCATTGTGATGAACCACCTGGTCTGCTTTCTTCCCAGAGAATTAAAAACAAAACAAAACCCATAAAATTATTCACTTGCTTCAGAAATGTTGCAGAACCCCAGGAATCTTTGAGTCTACCTGCTGGCTGAAGCAACATGCTGGTATAGCTTTTGGTTACGCTACCAGCAAACATTCGCCAAAGTCAAAACTGACATGGAAACTGTCTACACATGTTTTCCAGATGTACATATGCACTCGCATACACACATGCATAATATTCATAAATCAAGCATACAGCATATGTGCCTTTTTGGTAGCAGGATACCACCATACTAATATGGCTAAAGCTCTATTTTACACTTTGTTCTCTCTCTTTGCCCAATATTTCTTCTAACCTATCCCTTTCCATTTAGGTTATATCTACACTTAAAAAGGAAGGTGCATCTTAAACAGGTGCTTGCTAACACCAGTACAGATTATGGTATGCTTTAGATTTTATCTAATGTTTCACACAGCCTTTTACATTTATTACTTTGCATTCCAGAGCAGTCCCATTAACTTCTATGTCAACCACATGGGTAAGTTATTGCAGCAGTGGGGCCTAAACTATTTCCCAACCTACTTTAATAGCAGCTAAACAAACAATAGTTTAGCACGCACATTTAAAGCAGTTAAAATCTAAGGTCTGCATGAAAAAGTAATTGGCAAGTGCTTCCTTAAATAGTCGCAGCCAGGTAAACATGATTCTTTGTGCGAGTGTTCAGAATCCACGGCCGCAGACAGATGAATAGATGTGCTAGCATTAAATACATCAGTTTTCCATATCATTGGAAATTACACCAGGTTCAGGAATGGATAGATGTACAGCTATCCTGAGGTAGTTCTGGCAGTAGGTAGCCATCATTATGCCTCATCACAAGGCAGCAGGGGAGTAGATAATAACTTGTTTGCCTTTAGCAAACCACTATGCTGGGATTGACATCAATGGACAAAACATAACCCGATGTAACACACGTATTGGTACAGTTTTGCCCCTAATTCTTCCAGACTGGGTGAAGGTATTCCAGTTCAGGGATTTTCAGTGTCAGTCCACTGTTAATTTTACACTTATGGAATTGTGCTACCACAAGTAAAGGGTTGTACATGTTACTTTTACAATAATTAGATCAACATTAAAAGCAGAATGACAGGACTTTCCCCTCTTTTCCTCCCTCCCCTCGCAAAAAACAAGCAAAAAACCTCTCTCCATAAAGAGCGATCGGTCTCAGACACTGGATTTTCACACTGTCTGTTTCAAAAAAGATTGTATTTACCAGCATGAAGACAGAAGCCTGAGCCATATGTAACAAATAAAACTAAATACAAGGTACAGTTTCTTCATAGCAACTGGTACTCCTTCCAATGCAGCAGTCCTTTGGAAGTGAGGTGGTATCCAGGCTGCCCTTTAAAATCTTAAATACTCTACCAGCAGCAAAATGAATGGGGTTGGTGCCAGCAGCCATATGGCATTTAAATTCCAAAGATTTATTGGAGATTAAGAGAAAAGTCAATATAATGCTACAGTCCTTCCTCATTTGTTCAGGTTTATACTAGAGGGCTTTTTTCCTCATTACAGCTACATTCTTATGATATAGGATGTAATTTGTCAATTTTATCCACATTAAAAAAAAGAAAAGAAAGACAAGAGCAATTCCTAATTGATGGGTTATTTGCTCCAATTCTCTTCCTCATGTTTGCTTCAACTCGCATCTACCAGATTCCCTTTCCTTCATGTTATCTCCTCTTAATTAACCCCTTCCCTCCTCTCCCCTACAAATAGAGCTGCCTGCTGCCATCACAGGTTCCACGCCACTCACTTCACCTCTTCCCCTAACCTGTAGCTTTCTTATCTATCTAGACCAACTTACAGCCCATAGGCATGGTTTTGGTCTGTGAAGTGCTTGGATCTGTCCCGCAGCAGCATGGGGGACTAGGGGCATGTAGCTTGGCCTGACAAGTCCCTGCCACCCCTTTCTTCCCCACACTGCCAAGTCCCTTTCCTCTCCCCCAGTCCCTCATTATCCACTACTCCCAGCCCCCCTATGGCATATGCCACTCACCACTGCTGCAGAATTTACCCCTCCTCACTGCCACTGGGTATGTATTGGTGGTATGTAGCAGAGGAGAGGAGCCAGGGCCTGTGGCAGTAGTGGGTAGGGTGGCCATCACAGAGGACATTCTGGTTTTCTGCTACTCTGTCCTCTATTGATATGAAACCCAACTCTCTCTTCAAGAGAAAAATAGAGGACATAAAGGCGTCTGGTTTTGTATCAATAGATGACAGAGGACAACCGAACCCTCTATGATGGACACCCTAGCAATGGGGCAGAAGGGACTGGTGGCCTGCAGCAGTGTCCAGGTCACAAGCAGCAACCCGCTGCTCTGAAAAGTTGCCGAATCCAGATCTACACTAAGTTCTTTTGGAGCAGGGAATATTTACTACAATGCCTGGTGTCATGCCTGTCCTTGGTTGGTCCCTAGTAATTAACATAAATATGAATATGGCAGTGGAAAAGAGCAATAAAAACAGAAAAAAAAGTGTTGACTTACACTGGGCGGTGTGCAAGAGCAATTGATGTCTTTAGGATCTGAAATATAAGAGTATACACAGGTAGTTGAAAAACCACACAGAATGGATCTTATTCCTGAAACATTGCTGACATTAAGGCAGGGTCTAGAAAAGTTTCACCAGCACAAATCATACCCCTTGCTGACAATACAGCTATAACAGCATAAGCCCTAGTACAGACATAGTTATACAGATATAGGAATGCTTTATATAATTACTTTTGCTTCCCATGCCAGAATAAACTACACTGATAGGCTGCGTACAGGAGTGTGGCCACGTAGTACGTGGGGCCACAGGCACATCTGCAGCACCACGTACTGCATGCTCAGTTGTTCTCCGAGCTGCAAGGGATATCCAGGGGGCAAAAAAAAACCTGTGGACAAAAAAAGCAGAGTAGCACACATGGCAGCAGCGTGCACCACCCAAAGCCGAAGCCTGGCTGGCTGGAGTCGAGCTCCGCTGCCAGTCAGGCTCCGCACTGTAGGGTTGCCACTGCTACAACCCTGGGAGGTACTAGAGTAAATTAAGTGAACCATGTGGTACGAATTATCTAGGACCACTGTACCAGGATGGTTAAAGCAGCAAAAAGCTTTCTGTTTTAGACACAATTTATGTTTAAAAAAGCATCATTCCTTTTCACCTAAATTAGGATTGTTTTGTTTTCTTTAGTACTTAGCCTACAAAAAGCACAATCATTCAATCATCCTCAGCCAGGTATATTAAATTAAATGAAGGTGATCCTGGCTATCAGATTAGGAATACCCAGAATCTGCTATTCTTGAACTGATTCTGAACTTGCTTCATCTTTTTGGGACTGAATTTAATAATGCTAGAATCAAAATAATATATGGGTTTGGGGCAAGCAGGATAGTTTCAGTCTGTTGCTGTGTATTATGCCTCAAGAATATACAAATGAGAGAGGCACGGGTGGAGATTGGACTGTGATTTAGACTCCCTCTCCCCTCCTAGCTTGTTGGAGCCTGAATATATTAATTCTTGAAAGCAGGCATCTTTTTCTCTATCAAGACTTATGGGAAGGAAGCAGTTTGAAGGTCAGAATAGCTGGGTGGATGTTTATTTATGTAAAAACCCTTTGGGAAACACATGGCATTGCCTACTTTAACTTATCCAGTGGATATTCATATCCATTTTGTATACATTTAAATAAAAAGAAGATATACTCACGTTCGATAAGAAACAGAAAACAAATGATCCCCATCAAAGCGATTATAACACCAGGAACCACAAAAGACAGACCCCAGCAGGAAGATACCCAATAAGCAGCAATTAGTGATCCCAAGATGTTTCCCACTGAAGTGTGAGAATTCCAGATTCCCATGATGAAACCTCTCCTGTGTTCAAAAAAAGAGGACAATTTCAGTTATTCTGCTTGGGAACATTGTTAGGTGGAGAAAAGCATAACAAAGAACAACTAGTCACCACTGCTGTCTCCAATGAGGAAAAGTTGTTTGAAGCCTTATTGTTCCAAAAAAGATCCCTATGCTTCAGGCTACGGTGTGTCATGTTGAGGTGTGGCAGACTCACCACACCTCAACATTAATGAAGAACTTCCTTCTATGCAACACAGGTCTTGTACTGAGCACCTACATGTCTGGGCTCTAAAGGCCTGCTTCAAAGTCTATTGAAGTGAATGAAATGATCTTCTATATAGGTTCAAGGTGTCTGGGGTCAGTCCCTATGGCTGTGTTTTCTCTAGAGGGGGAAAAACCAGTTGTGTTCCTAACGTGAGGTATAATCCTAGGGGAAGACAAGGCAGACTGTTACTTTCACATGAGCTAGAAGATAACCTAAGGACTATGGGAGGAATGTAATCTGTGCAGATCTGCACTGCCTCCATGTGTACCTGGGAGCATTGTTATGAAGCCTGTTCTGTTCATTCACTCCTGCTCCATGTGGACCAAATTTTGGCAACAAGGCAAATGCAGCTGCCTCAGAAAAGTGCTGAATGTGTGCCAATGAACAGTCCAGAGACACAGAACCGATGAGCATTGCTGGGCACATGCTTAGGGCTGCTTTAGAAGAAACTCCACTGCCTCATTTTGGGGAGTTGGTGTGTATGGAGCAGAAGGAAGTGGGGGGGGGGGGGGGGGGGGGGGGGGGTGGGGGAGGCATTAAGGGTGGCACCCAGGCTCGTCAGGGAGGCAATGTAGACATACTCAAGGAGGTTACCCCGCTCTTTAACTCAACCTGCTAACTTGTGTGACTATGACAATATGATTTTACCTTGGAGTTAGCTAATTCAAGGTAAGAAAGCAACTTTTCTGGTAGTGAAGCAGGTACTAATTTTCAGAGCAAAGTCAGGGCTGGAATTCAGATAATGCAAGTCTCAACATACTGTTGTATTCACAGGTCCACCATCCTCCCTCCTAAGAGCAACAGACCGTATATTATATGGTGCAAAACTGGAAATGGTAAATTCTATTTACCCAGCTGCACTTCATCTTGCTAGGTTTGGTAATGCACTTCCAATTTCACAACATGGATCAAACAGAGCTCTGGAGCTTTTGCAAACTGGTTTGAGCCCCTATGTTTTCTTCACTATATATTTTCTTCTACATCCCATGATATAGAAATCACCCTTTATTTTTGTACATCCTTTCTCTTGGTCTTACTGATTACAGTGTTCATACAATGATAGCTGTAAGAGACATTTCAAGCTAGAGCAGCGTTACTGATTATTATTTCTATGCTACTGCCATTCGCGGTGATGGATGTACTTTGTAGCTACTGCAGTGCTATGAAGACTACCACATAACTTTACAAAGTACTAGTAAAATGACACTCTCAGGAGGATTGGAAGAGGTGGCCATTTAAAAAAAAATAAAGAGAAGAGCTGTAAGAAATGACAAAACACGTCATTACATCATTTGCCACACAGCTCTTTTTATGAAAATTCAAAGCATTTTAATTAAAAGTGTTGTAAACAAGCATGCCTTATGCCAATATTTATTTTTAGTCACACCGTGACATTTTTATGCAAGTTAAAGACACAAAAAATTCCATTTAAAACTGACAGCACAATAGCAGCCTGTATCTTGATTTTAAAGAGAATTTTTTCAAGACTTCCTGTAAATTCCACTCCGAAATACTTTGAGAAAATAAAATATAAATAGAAAATTAGAATATAAAATCACTATAATACAAAATATTATTTCTTGAACTATTCAGATAAGCTAATTGCCATCAAATTATTTTTAGGAATCATCTGAAAGGTTTACCTAATTCAAATACCACCCCCCCACTGAAACTAAATGGAAATATTTGCATTGTTATAAATATATTTGCAATGACCTACAAATATCGCAAGTACTTTGAAAAATGTGTACATATATATTTACCTTCCTTTTCCAAACCAGTTGCCAATACAGGTAACTACACTAGGCCAGCCAGTAGTCTGCACCAATCCATTAGCAATCTGCAAGCATATTACAGGGAAATGTATGAATAAGAAATCCCTATGCAATTTATGTCAAGTACATCTTTTAGGAAATCCTGTGTAGGACAACAATAAGCCCATATGACACTTTCAATTTTGAAATTAATATTGTTGTATACCCTTCTTCACATAAAGATGATAATATTTGTACCTACACCTCTTTCTTTTATGCTAGTTATTAATTAATAGTAAAGCTATTAATGATGAAACTTGCAGCAAATTAAGGTCCTATTTATGAGCTTGCCAATGAGGATACTGAACCTGACAGAGCTAAAAAAAAAAAAGAGCTAGGAGAGCTGAGAACTGCATGTCTGAACTTTTTTTTTAATTTTTTTTTTTTTAATTTTTGCCCTAATTTGAAAGTGTGGCAATGTCTGTGTACAAAGAAGTGATACAAAGAGTCTTCCATCAGGTTTTACAATCTAAGATGTCATTTTTTAAATGGAATAAGACACAAGATCTCTCTCTCACTCTTACCTAATTTTTATTTTTGTATATATTACACTCCCGCATCTATCTGCCACTTGGTATATAGATATAGATATCTATAGATATCCAAATAGCTAGATCTATATATCTGTGTATGTATGTATGTATGTGTATGTGTGTATATATGAGAGGGGGGGTACACACACACACACGCACTTATATTTTGAAGGCATATATTTAACAGACAAAATTCAGTCAGAAGTCTGAGGCTGAAAGACATTCCAAGTGCTTAAACTGGGATTTTCAATGGAGTGCAAAGAAATGAGTTATGTCCCCAATTCCCAAGGACCTCATGCCTTACTTCCTCAGGCTCCTTTGACAATTCCAATCTAAAATTCTGTCGTGAATGCAGCAGATGCAGTACAATATGCATCATCTCAACAATATGCATTCACTCAAACTGTTGTTTCTTACTTATGAGAACTAAGTTAGTTCTTCTGAGTGCACGTTTTCAAATGTTTAAATGACTTAGAAGCTCAAGTCCCATCAAGAGCCTGACTCAAATTCTGCTGAAGCCAACAAGAATTCCCATTGGCTTCAGATAGAAGCACAGATGCTTTGGAAAGTCCCTCCTCCTGTGGCTTTGTTGCGATGCCTGGGAAGATCTTTAATACACCAGTGCACAAAACTTCTCTGTTTGAGCCTCTTAAACACTTATTTCCAACAAAAAAAACAGTATCCTATATTCAGATCATGGCAGTTCAGTAAAAGAGTTTCTTAAAATGTAGCTGATTAACTGTTTGTAAATCTATTTGGACTCTCAAATAGTTTCTTCAAAAAAATTCTGTTCAACTTCTTCATTTAACAAATAATAATTTTAGGACACAGTGTATTTCTAGAAAAGGTATGGCAAGCAGTCTGTTATTCCATTCTGAGCAAATGCAGTTCAGTTGGTTTTATCTAGCCATTTAACCATGAAGTAGTATTCGTATTTAAAAACAGACAAGCTGCTATAATAAGCACTCTGGAAAATCAAAAAATTTAGGGAAACAAAAACAGCAGGATGCCTACCTGAGCCACCAAGTAGAACCATAGATTATGCACATTATAGAAATAGCCAAAGCCAAACATTGCGGTGAAGAGTCCACTGGCAAGCATTCCAGCTGTCAAGTAGTACCGGATGGGTAGTCGCTCGCCTATAATGCCACTGAGAGCATGCAGGAAAAGAGGAGAAAATGTTTATTTAACAAGAGTTACTGGAGGAGAATAGTACCCGCATTCAGACATATAAGTCATGTCTGACCTGAAACCTTACTGTGTTCCAGAGTGAGCCTTCTAGGTCCCTATGCTGCTCTAGAAAGGCAGCCTCTGAAATTGGGAGCAGGCTACCCATGTTCATGTGGTACTGCAAAAGGGACTAATTAGCACCATCTCTCAGGGCCCATTTAACACATGCAGGTAAAGTCACAATGGGATCTAACATGCAATCCACCCAATTGTGTCTCCTGCCATGCCACACATGGGATCCAGCATCAGATCTTATCATGCCTTACTGCCAGTACAGGGGGAGCCTGGGACTACTATCCTGGGTTCCCTCTGCACTGGCTAACAGCAAGCTCCTGCAGCTGCAAGTCCCACAGCTGACAAGACACATGTCCCTGGCTGCACCCCACACACAATCAGGGCTGAGTGTCTCGTGCCTGATGGGGCACTGCCCGGCTGCGAGTGGGATACAGCCATGGCTAAGAGTCCCATCAGGTGTGGGACTCAGATCCAGCTGTGCATGGGGCCACTGCTGGGATGGAGAGTCCGCTGACAGAGTTCTCAGCTGCAGGGGCAGACCCTGTTAAACAAGTAAATTAAATCTGGGTAGCAACCAGCTATAAAATTAGAACACATTTTTGAGGTCTAACTTTATAGCTGGTTGGACCTTTTTATGGCATGATAGGTACTTTGCATGTGTAGTTGGTCTCAGTTAACTGTGCAATTAGCCAGTTAATTGCATCATACCTGTAATGTGTAAAGGGGGCCTCAGTAGCACTTCTTCCAGTTTGGGAAGCAACCTGTCCACATCAGTAATGTGCTTGAAAGTGCTGTCCCCCAGGCATGGCAAGGGTACTATGTAGCCAGAGCCAGAACAAGAGAACTAACATTCTAACCAAGGATTTATTGACAAGTGTCAGCAGAAATATTAAACTGAGCAATCTGTATCATTCGCTAGAGTTAAACGGCCAATATTCAGTTCACTGAATGCCAGATGCTGACATGAGAACACCCCCCTTTTTTCAAAGAAGTTTCACTGTAGTCATAATAGAAATGATTCATTTATAGAATCATTTGCTGAAAAGTTTTTACTGTCATACTGATGTAGATAAGTTAGCTAGGTTGAGACTTTAAATACATGCCTGCCCAAGGGAGAAGAAGGAATCTTTCTTACACACCTACAGAGTTTACCATAATATGGGTTTCAAGACGGGTATAATTTCAAAGTGACAAGATCCAGGATTTGAATGTATGTGGCTATCCAAATTTTCCCTTTCAATGATCACTCCTTAGAAACTTGCCAGTGATGAAGGACAATACATGTGAAGCAGTTCAGCCATTTATATTAGTAGTTTTCAAAAGGTATAAAAGAATTACCTTAAATACATTCCAATTGCATAAGCACATAGAAATGAATAATCCAGTGCTCCCAGTAGTTGCTTGTAGTTGTTCTTATCTAAATAACACATTTGCAAAACAAATCAGAAACCATTGCATCTGGAATTGGGAGCTTTCAACCCATTATATATTTCATGCATGCATCTTTTTCTAATTTTTTTCTAATATGCTTTTTTAGTTTTAAGAGAATATTCCAGCAGAAATAAAGAACATGTCTGTTTCTTAAAGCTTTTCATTTTGTATTTTCAGCTATTCATTACAATGAAAATACTAGTAAGTGTTTGTCTCAAAACAACATTTGGAAATGGAAGACAAATATATTAGCAAAATACAATTTATTTACACAAGTCTAGAAAGAAGGAAGGAAAGAAGGAAAGCAAGCAAGAAAATGCAAAAGCCTAAAAATATTTAGGCACCTTAGAAATCCCCACACTTTCAAAGGTGTTGGGTCCTCACTGGTGAGATGGTTGTTTCAATTTGCAATGGAAAGAAGTTATTGAACGGGAGTTAACAGAGTTTAATTTAAATTTAGATCAGATCTCTCCAACTGGCAGAGCAGCCACTGCCTGTCCCCCTCCCTGCATTGTTGGTCCTGCTGTGGCAGACAGGTTCTTTGGGCTTCCTTGCCCTCTTCCACCTTCTTGCTCCTGACGGTGGGGAGGTGCAGCAGGAGGGACTGGGGTACCTATGCTGTGTGTGCAGCAAGGGTGGAAGCCAGGCTGCTCATTCTGTGCATGTGAGAGACAGGAACCAGGCTGCCAGCACTTCAGGTGGGTGTGAGACTGGGAAAGGAGGGGGTACTGTACATACGGTAGGAAAGAGCTGGCCTGCATGTGCTGCAGTGGGGACTGGGGGGAGGCTGGATGGGAGAGGACGCGAGAACCAAGCTCCCTGCGTGACACACATGGCTGGAGCAGGGGTGTGGCATGCCCAGCAGTTGGACAGCCCTGATTTAGAAGATTCACAACAGCAGATTAGTCAACATTTAAATACAAAACCCATGCCTCTTCTGTCCATGTCTCCACGTGAAAAATCCCTGTGATAAATAATAAGTTCCAGCACATCTATAAATACCACTGTTACAAAATGAACATGTGAAAGAGCTCACCAAATGGCTCCCAACCACATTGAGACTCATTAGGTAACTTTTTAACAGGCTGACTCTGGGTAGCATATTCTTTGTAGGAGTGGAGTTCAACTTCAGTTGAAGCAGCACAGTGCTTATGTAGTTCTCCCTAACACAGAAAGAGAATTTGAAAACTCATTCGCGGCTGAATCCTGCAGTAGCAAATTTAACAAGTCGGCTTATTTAGGGGCTTGAATCAAAGCCCACTGAATTCATTAAAATTAACACACATGAATGTATTTGGACCAGATCCCCCTAGAGTGGCCGTGTGGCTAATAAACTCTGCTATAGTGCTGTTTGTTCTGAGGGATCTCAAAATACTTTACAAATATTGGGTCAAATTTTGGCCTCATTAGTCAATGTTATATTGGTATAAGATTGGGATAACATAGTCCCAGGATTACTAGAAGTCAAAGGAAGTTTTGCCATTGGCTTAACTGGTAGCAGAATTAGGTCCTACACTAATAAAAGTCCAATAGGCAATTGTGTATACGTTTAACTATGGGCTGTGAATCCTGCTGTTGAGGTCAATGGATTTCTGACAGAGCATACTGCTAAGCATGTGCATAAATTTCTGCACATGATTGGGGCCAGTATATTGTAGAGGTATCATTTCACTCAATATTAAAGCCTGGAAGAGTAATAGCATTTGACTGTATAAGGCAGGCACAGGAGAAAAATTACATTCAACCGAAACTGCAAGAGAAATTCAGATTGACAATTAGATTTTGCCTCTCATCAGATTCAGCAGTTGGAGTCTCACAACAAGTGCTTTGGAGATCAGAGATCAGTCAGGATTCAGACTGAACATCTCATTTGAAGGTGGCATCTGCAACAGCACAGCACACTAAACATCATGCTGGGAAGAGGCCCAGGTCACCCAACAGCTGCCAAAGTTGTCAATGAACACATTTCAATGGTACATTATATTACACAAGTCAAACACGAGCAGGTCACCTCAATCAAGGAAACCACATTATATTTAAAGAGTATAAAAAGGAAGGGTGTATTTATCCAAAAACACTTGTATGTAAAGTCTGTGAACACAGACAGACTGCTGTAAATCCTTAATAGCTCTGTCAAGTTCAGCAACACCAAGCTGGATTGATACTGCAGTAAATAAGAGCAATTTGTTCTTATGCCACCTGATAATGCTGAGAAACTTGCTTGCTTCTCTCCTGACAAAACCTTTGCATTTAAAACTGTGTCTACCTTTATCCCAACTATGCAGTTAGTCCAAAATCCTTGCCTTTCATGCTGTCTTTCAGTTTCTCTCTCAAACATTCCTCCTAGGAGATCCCAGGGTCAAAAAACCCTGCATGGATAAAAGCAGGGTGGCGCACGTGGCTGCAGCACGCACCACTCAAAACTAGAGCCTGGCCTGCCAAAGCCATGCTCCAGCTGCTGGTCAGGCTCCAAGCTGCACGAGCACCACAGCTGCAGTTTCTCCAGCCCACAGGTAAGTCTGCTGGGGCCGGCACAAGTTGCCAGCCCCAGCCTCCCCTACCCCACCCGGGGTAACTTGCCATGCACCAGAGAGTGTGTGGCACAGGTGTTCTCTGGGGATAAGTAGCAGTAGCACAAGGTATGCCAGGGAACCAAATGTCTGCACATGGCCTTTGAGTCTATGAGGAGCTTGTATTACTAGAATTCCATATGGGAATTATGCAAACACCGATAAGTTTGCATAATTGGGATCTATGGGTTAACAGATTATATCAAAAGGTGATGCAAGAGTACAATAAACCGATATTACAGTTTATTGTAAAAGTTAAAAAAAACCCCAACCCTCTAACTTTTGGAAAGATCAGTAGAGAGAAACACGCATATTACCAAATCTGAAAGCAATACAAAATATACACGTAGCTAAATTAAACTTCCCAAGAGATACAGACAGAAAGGAATTTTGTTTATTAATTAGACTGAGAAAATGTTCACACACTGCTTGAATGCAAGCTAGAAACAGCTAAACCTAGCACTATTTTCAGGACCAGCGTAGACTGAAAACTACATCCTTGGAAACAATATGCTTCCAAACCATGCTGTATTCAAACCCCAACCAACCATAGTCTAAGCTAAGATGTCATAATGGTTCTCATATGAACAATGCAAAATTCAGCTTTAACCCTTTGGTCAGCCAGTCTAACTAGAAATTAAATCAATACTGTTAATAAAACTATTAAATATAACTAGTCAACTATTTTGCTTACAGGTTCAGTGCTTCTAAACAGTATGGAAGAACTAATTTGAATGACAGTGTGTTAAACAATAAAACTGAAGGACAGATATGAGAAATAAATTTGGGTTACTTTATTAGCAGAACATTTGCAGCTTGAACAGCAAGTCTGAAGGCATAAAAACCTCAGTTGCTATCTCTGACATCACTGCATTACTCACTCATCATAAATAAGCCAACCATAACACAAATGACTAAAAAATCTTCTGAGGATTAGTTTGTATCATTCATATGGTTGTAACCGATTCATCAGTCTTAACTTTCCTAAATTTATAGCCCCAATCCAGCAAAACATTTACACAACTACTTTGCTTAACTCACATGTGGAAAGTTAAGATGACATACGGAAACGCTGCTTTTCTGTTTTGAGCTTGTGATAAGTACATGCCATATTCTAGATGTGTTCTTAGGAAAGATTATAAAAGTTTACTGTAAGCCAAATGCAATTGTCATCATTAATTTTTATACCACTCTGGGTTAAACTTTAACACTGTTGTTATGAAAGATAAAAGTGCACTTTTTTGTTTGAATATCTTTCTGATTCTAAGTAGTAAGTGTTTCACTTCTACTTACCTTAACTATACTAATAGGTTTCCTTGATAAATGGAAGGAGGCATACAACAAAAAGGTCAGAACAAAAATGAAGGCCCGGTACCTATGACAAAGAGAAAAATGAAAGATTGAAGATCTTAAATTATTTTATTTAGATTTATATAACTATTTTTATTAAAACATTTCAAAGCGTTTTTCAAGTATTTTTGACTTCATGTTATCACAAACTCTTAAAGCTGAAAAAGGTCTAAACAACCTATATTAAGGTGTAAACTTGAGCAATCTCAATAGTTTGCCCATTAACCTAACCCAGCATCAAAGCAACTGTTCATTCTTGCTGGTCTAACACTTTTATACCAGAAATTTCCAAACCATGATCTGTGCACCATAGGTTTTCTTCTTGTTTACAGCTGCTAAAGTATATTATTTATTATATAATATTAATATAATATATAAATAAAAAGAAATAATAGGAAAAGTAATGTGTGTGTGTGTGTACACACATATACACACACAATAACTTATTTTGCTTTGTGTGTGTGTGTATGCATATAATATACATACACATACACTCCCCCCCACACACATGCTCATTTTCATATTATTGCTGCTACATGCAAGCAACTGATGTTGTTGCCAAACAGATTGCATGTGACTAGAAATGTAGGGGAGAGGGGTTTATTATAAACCATGTTTGAAAACGCTTGTTTTTACACTTCTGGTCTGTTTGACATCTACTGCATTCCTAAGTGGAAAAAAAAGGTGTCTGAAAGATCCAGTGGGTCTGCAAGAGCCATGTCTTCTTCCTTCTGTGCTTATCAATCTTCAAAAATGACATGGTGAGTTCAAAGACCATCCACCTTTTTGTTCTGTATTTATACAGCCCCTGGCATAGTTTGGTTCCGGCCATGTCTAGGGCTTCATACAGTACAGCAATAAAAATCAGTTATGCCTTGTGATGTATTTTCATTTAATATGCTTTATTACATTCAGTTGCCTGTATGCATGGTTCAAGCAAGAAGCACGAATTCAAGAGTCAAACTCTATTGCATTTGTTTTTATGCAATGCATTTTTATATTTAAGCCCCCAGCTGAAATATAGATCGTAGTACTGTACAGACCCATGTAGTACTGTACTGTACTGTACTAACACACAACCTGCTGTAGAAAGTGCTGTGGGATCCTTAGGGTATGCTTAAACCAAGGGGGGCAACTTTTTTGACAGGAGTACCACAAATTAACCACCTATTCCTTGCCCCCCTCCTGCAGTGCCACTCGGATCTTCTTCCCTTACCCAATCTGCTGCTCTGCTTTCTGATGGGCGGCCTGTCCCCTCCCCAGTCTGCCAATGCTGCTTCTGAAAAGTATGCCACAGGTTGGCTAGCCCTGGCTTAAACCATGACTGGTATCTCCTCACAGGGACAACTCCAGACATGACCTGCCAACCTGCATCCTGCTCACAGGCACCACTACTAGAAATGTGGCAGAGAAACAGCTCTAGGAGCATTCCTTTACAGCCAGCCTTTAAAACCCATCCCCTATGTGCTCAAGATAAGCCACTGAGGATGCCCCAAGAGTGACTCTGCTATAGCATTTCCAAGTTTGGAGCATGCAAGCAAAATCAGGTATGTGGGTACTTGGGGTCTGCCTCCTGGGGCATGCTGGGGATGCAGTGGAGGCTTAACTTTTCTGACCAAAGAAAGTCAATTTTGAGTACCATCTAATAGGAAGCACCTCTAGAAAGACAGAAGACGCTAGCACTTCTAAGGCATCAGCCAAGTACTGCCAAGTATTTAACTATATACATTTACACTAGAGTATTAACTTACCATAGCATGAACAAGTCGCTGGATTTTCTTAGAGGTCTCTCCCCCGAGAACTGTCAGGGAGACTTTTTTACCTTACTGACCCAGGCTCAAGCAAGAAAAACATTCAATCTTGAAATAAGGCACCTATCAATGAGGGTGGCTAAACACTGGAACAGTTTACAAAGGAGGCGATGGATTTGCCATTGCCTAAAATCCTTAAGACAAATTGGGAATCCTTTTACAAGATGTGTTTTGCTCCAGCTTCTGTCCTCTGGACTGTGTGTGGGTCAGAGGTCTGATCTGGCTGGATAATTATGGTGGTCCTCTCTTTTCTGCATATGGAATATATGGATAAGTTCCCCTGTTCATCCCTTTTATTTTAGGCCTTTAATATAATCAAAACATGCAGGTCCACATTACATAACCAAATCTCTTCTTTCAGGGTTTCAGCTGGTCATCTGTTGGAGTCAGGAAGATAAGTTCCGAGAGCTGCTCATTAACGTTGACATGTTTCTTTTCTCTCTTTAGAAATTACACAAGAACTGATGCTACCCAAAAAAGAATGAAACATTAAAAGCTTTCAAAAGCAATCAGCCAAGTACAGCTGTTGCACTTCATCACTTTTATATACAGAACAGTGGATTCACACAGGAGGAACAAGCAGCTCCTCCACGCAGTAGTATGAGCAAATTAATCTGTTTTGCTGACCTGAACCAACCAGCTCAAAAATAAAAAGCTGATTCTTCAAAAGAAAATGAAGAAGCAGAGTAACAGAGGCACTCATTTGCTAACTCCTGAAAATTAATGATAGATAAAGGGCGTTGGGTACATTTCTGTCACTTGGTATTTATATTAAACACCCTGAAGTTTAAACCCTTGGCAATGTTCTTCATTACAAAATTAAATTAATATTTTCTCACTTTTTTCAGTATTTTCTTACTTTATATCTTAATCGTTGAAAAGTTCAAAAGAGAATGAGGCAATAGAGCAATAATTCTCAGGTAAGAACTGGCATTCTCCAAGATTAAAGGTTTTTTAGATGTACTAAAACTTACCGCTGATCTCTTGTAAATAAAGTGATAAAATGAATTCCAGGGGGAAGTTGAGCCATCTACTTCACTGCTAATATCAGGTTTTAGGCGACAAAATGATAATGCTTGGAAAAAGGTTGCCTGATGTTGCAGGTTGTTGAAAGATTCTCAAGGGGTGTCACTGAGCAGATTTCTTCTTGGGTTTCCTTATTTCTGCATTTAGTCACTTATTTGCCAATTCTTCACGCTAGGAGTTCATTTTGAAAATAAGAAGGAGAGATATTGAAAAGTTAGTACTCTAAGCATCACAGCCTCACAGGTTCCACCTTTCAGTAACACAGCTAACTATTGTAACTAGTTTTCTAGATGTCAAAAATCTGAATGAATGTTTTACATCAATCCAAAATTAAGCTCTGAAAGGCTGGACCCTTTTCTAAATTGATCATGCCATGGCTAAATTGTGCTTTAAGTCAGGACAGTAAAAAGCAGAGGGGTGGAAAAAAAACCCCAGTACTCTACAATCCCACTTCAATGGGTTTTGCTTTTGGTTCTGAAAAATTGCCAGTGGGCATTTTTTCAGATTGGGGCTGGTGACATTTTGTAACCCTGGCCTGAAGCTCATGATCCAGCTCTCTGCTGCAGGCTGCAGATCTCCCCTTCCCTGCCAGAGTTCAAGCTGCCTGCACTCACACCACTGTAGATACCTGGCCCTCTGCAGAGAGGGTCAGTGCAGATACAGAGAGCAGCAGGGAGGACCGTGGAGGAGGACTCTGTAGAGGTGACCAGCCACTGTGCACCACCCAATCCTCTGTGCTCCCCCAGGTTTGATCAGACCTCTGCAGGCTGGATCCAACCTCTTAGTAGGAGGTTCTGGCTCAAGGAATTTAGTTTGGTGATACCTGCTGCAAATGACAAAAATGTCATTTAGCACATCAAAAGCAGTCCAACATCTAATGTACTGGAGGGTGTACCAAGATTTGGTCCAATACAGTTGACTCAAACCTTTTTCCAATGACGAAAGACGCACAACATTCTTTCTTACAGGTAGCATGTGGTGCACTAGCTGTGCTGCTGTTTGGCAGCAGGCTCAAGCCAGTTGATGAACAGTAATCCTAAGGGGAAGTGTATTGTAATGAAAGGTGTGGCTGTAGTTTGTGGAGGCATACCCAACAGTGCTTTAAACAACATAGCTCAGGTGCTAACAGTAACACCCAAATTAAGTGCAGGCTGCAAAACTCACCAGGGAACCTGCATAAAAATGTATGTGGCTAGCCCATGCTGAGCTCTGTGCAGCTATGGCTATACTGCTGCTGGTACCTGAGCTACCAAGCTTAAAGCTAGTTGGGACTGCAGCTTTGCTTTCAAGCATTGACTTAAAAGTGGACATGATGTATGATTAATCTATATCTCCCTTCAGATGAGCAAAAAATGTGAACTAAAGAAAAGTCTTGATTAAAAAAATAAAGCTTACTATTGCTAAGAAAAAGAGCTTGTCTTAGCATGTGATTCATAGGAAGCATCACATGGTGGCATGGCTTTGCAAGCCTTTTTCTTTAGTCTTTATTCTCCTGTTTTAGTACAAAGAACCCAAGAACTGTGCTTGCACTCTGCCAGCAGTAGACACTACTGAACACAATATCTGTTGTATCAAGACTGACCTCCTTTCTCAGACAAGAATTTTTGGGGAGCAATATCTTGAAGAAAAATGTCCTGCATTCGAAAGCTTGTCTATCTTTATTCCAACTATGCAACTGGTCAAATAAAAGATAAACCTTTGGCTCTCACATAATTCCTGGATCATCATGGCTACAACGCCACTCTAACACTACTCCTCTTTCAGGAGACTTTCGATTCTTTTTTAACCTCTGGGAAAGAGAAATCCAATTTGTCCTGGAAGAATTAAATCTCTCACCAAGAGTTTGCTGGTCTGTTCCTCAACATCCCCCTATGCTTTTGTTGTTGGATCCCTTGGCTCCCCCTGATGTCCCTTGTTCAGCCTGACATCTCTCCATGAACATTATTCCTCTTTTCCTTGCTTAGTCCAGAGAGCTAGCCTGACATCCTCCACAGCCATTCACACTCCACAGAGGGTTCCACTACTGGAGCAGCCACCTGGGGACATCTGCACACCTACAACACTTTTTCAAAGTAATCCCACTTAGACTGCTATGATGGCCACAACAGAAGTGAGCTGGAAAACCAGGTTTATGAGATGGCAGTGGGCCTACTACCTGACAAACCTGGAACAGACAGCTGGAATAACAGCTGCATGGAGAGACCTGCAGTGCACAGCATGTGTTGAGTTAATTTTTTTTCACAAACTGCTCACATAAAGCAGAAGTTTGGAGGACTTTATGCAGATGCTGTGAATTTCACCCTACATCCACAGTAAAAAAAAAAAATTCAGGCATTTCCCATCATCTCTCTCAACCCATAAGTTCACTGGATGCCTGTTATCTTGTTTAAACACAGACTCACCAAAAATATAATAAAAAGAGGAGGAAAAAAGGAGAAAGTCTGACTGTCATGACAAGAGTAACAACCACACAGCTCTAAAAACATTAACAGCACTATCTCATTTTGTCATAGAAGCAAGTTATCTTTTAGAAGGGATACTGGTATGATACAAAGTTAGGTACCAGGGTAATAGCTAACTTGCAGAAAAGATTATTGTATTGGAGCATGCACACATGCTAAACTCAGGAAAAATATTTAAATGCATCTTCTATCCTTTTGTTTTCAGTGGGTGCGTCTAGACACATATTAATGTGCTTTTGCTACTGCGCATTAAATTCAGTACCTCTGATATGAGGTACTAGATAGATGCACATTAGGCTGCCCTACTGCACAGTAGAAAAAGCACATCCTTTTTTAGTGATGCTTAATGCACAGTAGCTTTTTACTGTACATTAACATATTAGCACTTTTTTTGATGTGACGATTTAATGTGCAGTAAAATAGGCTACTGTGCATTTAAAGCGCATGTGTAGATGCACCCAGTAATACCAAGAAGATATTTTTAAAACTTAAAAGAAGCAACTGAAGCGTAGGAAAGTAAAATCCCAAGCCTGGTAGATAAATGATACCTTTCCCATCTCCTTGTTTCACTACAATGTCCAAAATGATATACTATAGTTAGCTTTGAATTGGCACTTCCATTCTTAGGATTCAATTATACCTTTAAGCACAGCAGTGAGCAAGAGACATATGAACTGTACCACCCCAGGAAGTACTGGATCTGAGAGGCACCACCCAAAGACACAATCCCCTTGTTTCCCCTGGCTTCAATACCAGCAGCCAGTTACAACAATCCTTAGCACTGGATCCACTTGCCTAGCGCATTGAGATTGCAGAGTGAAGGCTTTGCCCATTGCTCCACCTTTGTGCTCATCTTCTCTGAGACAGCTAGCAACCAGCAGCCACCTCTGCATGCTGGGATCCACAATCTTATTACATCACGTAGAGGTGTGAAGACAGGCTTTGCTCTCCTGTGCAAGTACTAAGTCCACACTCTAGCCCTACACCACTATTTTAATAGGCTTATAAAAAAAATTCTTAGGTGTCAGTACTCCTTGTGTTTCCTTTTAACCTAATAACACTTTAAAAAGGAAAACAAAATCCTGTTTCGAAATACACAGTGCAACACGGCCTGAAATAACTCTTAAACCCGAGGCAATATATGGGTGATGGTACTCAGTGTCAACACAAGTTGACTGAAAGACAGCTGTCTGTCCTCCCCACATGCCAAGGGGCTGAATCAAAGGACTGTCATTCAAACTCTGTCTGAACTGCCACTAAAGGCTGCAAGATCATGTTCACAACAGCAGGGTGGTACGGATACAGGTGGAACTTCCTGGTTCGCAGACCTGCGTTCTGGAAAGTGTGAGTGTTCGTGGCAACTCTAATTTAACTGTGGGTCTACCCCACCGACAGCGCAGAGCTGTAGCTGTTTTCCACCACCGCCTTAGTACTGCGGGTCAGAGGCAGCATGCCTTTCACAAGATCTGCACAACTATCGCTGCACAACTACCGCTGTCCCTTTTAAAGAGAAATGCAGGCTTCTTGCAAGACCCTCCCCACGCCTTCAGCCCCAGAGACGTGACAGTTTACGTCTCAAGACACTTCCTCTTTCCGACCTACAGATCTTTTGAGGTTTAGAAACACTGCCGCCACACAGGAAAGTTAACAAAAAATAAGGAAGGGAAAAAAGCAAAACAATGTAGTACTAAGCAGGCCACCGGCTTCAGGGGAGACCTCCAGTGCTTCCCTAGTACTCAGGGACTCTCCCTCTGCATGAAGAAGGGTGTTTGTACCCAAAAGTTTGCAAAAAATATATATATATTTCCAACTAATTACTTGGTCTAATAAAAGATTTGCCCAAAGATCCGTGTCTCCCTAGTACTCAGGCACTGAAAGCAGAGCACAGTCGGGCTGGCCTTTTGATGTGCTTGTCCAGAACAGGGACTGAAGCCCACCAAATAAAGCTAAGACCCCCCCCCCCCCCCTGGGGGGGGGGGCATTAAGGGCCCCCAAAAAAAACCACCCCCCCCCCCCCCCCCCCATGGGGAGGGGGGCATTAAGGGCACATCACTGATCGCTTGGGACAACAAAAAGACAAAGCGGGGGTGTGAGGGAAGGCCATAGGATCATAACCAGTGCAAAAAAACCTAAACCGGTTAATTGATTAACAAGTCCACCTACTAAGTGAAGGAGGAAGCCGATCAGAGACCCCCCCCCAGGTTACGCTTTTCAAATCTTATAGCGGGCTCTCATCTCGGGGGGGGGCTCAGCTCCCCTTTAATTCGCACCCTGGTGCCCAGCCAAACTCTGGCCGGAGCCAGGAACAGACCAGGGCCAGGAAAGGGCCAGGAAAGCAGCCCTGGGCAGCGTGGCTGGCAGGGACCTGCAGAAGTCTCCAGCCCAGCCCCTGCCCGAGCAGGATCAGCCCTCGGCAATACAGGCGATGCCCAGGCGAAGGGGGGCTCGGCTCAGCCTCCAGCCTGGGAGCACGGAGCCGCGGGGGGGAAGCACCTCCTGCTCCCCCTTCCCTGCCTGGCAGGGGAGCAACGGGAGGGGATCAGCGCCCAGGGGCCCCCTCCCAGGGCGCTGCAGCCCGCAGCCCCTGCCCTACCTGCTGCAGCCGGCTCCGTGCTTCCTGCTGCCGGGACACTTCCTGCCGGGCGCGCCCGTCCCGCCCGGCGTCGGCTGCTGCCTCCAGCCCCGCAACCAGTCCGGCGGGTGCCGGGGACGGCGGGAGCAAGGAGTCCGCCCCGCTCACCTGCCCCCGCCTGCCAGCCCGGCCCCGAGAGAGGGGCGCTGCCGCCAGGCGGAGGCAGCCCCAGCAGAGCGGCCTCTGGCCGGCGGAGGGGGCCAAGAGCTGGTCGTGCTCATCCACGAGGATGGAGCTGGGTCCTTGCTCTCACTTCTTTAGTCCTAGTTACTCATTCCCCGACCCTGGTTCCTTTGTCCAAACCCTTAAAGGTGGCTGGTGATGAGCTACTCAGGCTAGAGGCTTAAAATTGCATCAGAAACGTGTGTCACTCAAATCCGATCCTGTGTCAAGTACATCGAGAGCCCTGAATGCAGAGCTGGGACCCAGGGGCAAAATCTTTTTCGGGGCACTGAGGAACTGGGAATAAGGACCCAGCTTCAACCTCTTGCATGAAATGCAAGGCGGGACTTGCATTGCTGGAGAGACATATTCAGCCTCATCCTGCTGGGGCAAAATCCTTTTTGGGTCACTAAGGAGCTGGGAGTAAGAACCTAACTTCAGTCTCTTCCAGGCAGGGTATGTCGTGGGCAGCTCTAGGATTTTGGAACGGGGGGCACAGAGGTGAGGTGCATCACCCCATAGCACACAATGCATTTTTTCCTCCAGTTCAAAAGAAACTAGAAGTTTTACTGCTGTGCCAGGGGCCTAGGGCTGTATTATTCAGTTTGAGACTGACACAAAAGCAACTATGGCTTTATTGGAATGAGTTAAAAAATAGTTTGCACGGCTGTGGACTAGGAGCTACATTACCAGGAGCTCCTAAGAGACAGCAGAACTGCACGGGTGTAAGGCAGGGTAGACGGATCATGGGCAGATTTGAAAACGGGGTTATAGAGGGTGAGATGCATTGCCCATAGAACACAATGCATATTTCCCTCCAGATCAAAAGAAACTAGAAGCTTTACTACTACAGCAGGGCCCTAAGGCTGTATGATTCATTTTAAGCCTGAAGCAAAAACAAATATCACTTCATTGGAATATGCATTAATTTGCTACATCCTATTTTATGTACAAATCTATGTATAGATGCATGAGTCTATAACAGCGGTCCTCAATTAACTAGGCAAAAAGTAATGAAAAGCTGTTGGTTCATTAGTTCTGTAGTCATTAGAATTAACATTAGTCATTCTGTAGTCATTAGTACAACTTTTTTCTCAGATTCATAAAGTAAAATCTAGCCATGAACATCCTGACAGTGTGTCCAGTGCTTTACTGAAAGTTATTTCTGCACCTGAGTTCAGGCTTTTACCAAGGGTTTAAAAACAGTCTGAAGGGTTGTGAAATGCAAATTAAATTACCAGGAGCTGCTAACATAATTGAGGAGAAAATAGAGCTCAATTAGTGGAACATCAAGCCCATTAGAAAAGAGACCTGTCTCATTAAAATCTACCTGATTCCTTCTAAGCTCTTCATTCCACAGGTGTTAATGACCCTTTCTCTTTTTTAATGGTCTTGATGTCCATTAAAGAAGCTTGCCTTTGTTCTATAGTTCTGTTCTCTATTAGCTGCTTCTGGTAACATAGTTCCTAGTTTACAGCCCTGCAGACTGTTTTTTTCCTCATTCCAAAAAAGTTGTATTTTTTTGCATCAATTTAAAACTGAACACCACAGCCGTAGGCCCCTAGCATATTAGTAAAGCTTCTAGTTTCTTTTTCCCTTAATATTTAAGTTGTGACGCCCATTTTCAAAATCCTACATCCGCCCATGACTACAGATTCCTATTTGAAATCTCTGAGTTTATCTTGTGAAACTTGTTTACAGTACAAACGTTACGTGAAAGAATCCCTTGAAAGAATCTCATCACAGCTGAAAATCACTACTCTATAAGGTGCAAATATACCCTCTTCTACATGATTTTAATTTAATACACTAACTATGCCTTTCCATTAATGTAAGTCCTGAAAAGTAAGGTCCAGATTCACCTGGGTGGGACCTCTTACACACAGGGACTTTAAATCCTATTTTTTCCCGAATCCCCTTTTTAATGTATTTGTTTGTAAGGGATTTGAGAAATACAAGATGCATTTGCTGTATACAGTATCCTTGTCAAATGCCAGTTGGGTGTCTGAGATTGCCATAGGGTCAGATCCTGCAGAAACACATCTTTGTTTTCACTAACTGTATGTACTGTGTGTAGTCCCCACTGACATCAGCAACTCCGCTCACCCAGTCCCCACATCAGTGATTTTAAAATCTTGAATTAGGCTACGCAAAAAATGGTGAGGTTTTTTTTTCAGGATTCTTAGTTACTTTCTGATTTGTTGAATCTTTGGGCTGCGCTTGGTTAGCATTTTTAAACTTTTCTCAACAACAATGATCGTCAGAAACATTCTTTAAAGATCTGAAAGTTGTGAAAATGATGCAACTAATTCATTCGAGCAGCCCTAGCTTAAAGAAAAATAACGGATTTTGATAATCTTGTGATATAATCCCAGGAACTAGCAACACTTCACATTGTGCAAAGTTAAGAAGACCACATATAGTTTCCCAGGAAACTGGATCCTGCTCTTACAGAAACGGACTTTTCATTATTTTTTCTTCTATCTTTTCTATGAACCTTTACCCCAGTAGTGCATTTTTTTATATCTGCTTCTTTTAATACTTTTAAATACTTCAGTAGTTACTGAGGAGTGACTTTAATTATCCTGTGCAGTACAGACAGCGTCTGTTTTGCATAATGTAATATCCCTGGCTTCAGCAATCTATATACAAAATGTCTCACAGCTGTCACTGAAAAAATAAGTTCTGCTTGCTGTTTCAGTTTCCCTTCTGCACTACATCCACCCCAGAGGTTCTCAACCCGTGGCACATGGTGCTTTTCTGGAACGGGGATGTCAAACTCACCTCGGATGCCAGGCCAGAAGCAGACCATGGGGGCTCTTCCTGGGCTGTATCTGCACAGCCCCCACAGACACCAGGTGCATCAGGGCCCAAAGCCCCTAAATTGTCCATCAGAGTAGCCTGCTTGTAGCCTGGCTGGCCAAAGAAGTTCTGTGGGCCAGTTTCAGCTTGAGGGCTGTATGTGTGGCACCCCACTTTTCAAGTATGCAAGAGGAAGGAATGGGAAAGCAGAAGGGAAAATCAACAAAAGAAAATTAAGAAAAAGATTTTTTTTTAAAGTAAAGAAAAATAAGAACAACGTTACAATCTTTCTTAGGTGACCAGAAAAGTTATGGCAGTTGCTGTGATATGTAATATAATTTAGCACTATGGGCCCTAGAGACCCTTGGCTGCCTCCACTATTTCCATCCATTCACATGTGTTATGTATCTTCATCTTCCAGTCATCCCCATTTAATTTCTGTAGGTTTGACACTACATCATGTAGCCACCTTCCTCATGGTTGTTCAGGTAGCCTTTCTACCCTCTGGCACTCTGAGCACTTTCTTTTGTGTTGGATTAATTCCATTCTTTCCATGTGGCCCAGCTACTGAACTGTGCTCTGATTTCCTGTGTCAGGGTTGGGTCCTTATACAATTGATATGACTCATTATTGATTCTTATGTTCCATTCTTGTGTTATGATATCATACTGTACACCAAAGATTTTCCAGAAACTCTTTCTTTCAAAATGGACTTAGGTTTGATTATGGTTTTATACAACTGAAGCTAAATTTTGCTTTAGATGAGATTTGATGACAGGAGCTTTTGCGGTGATATACAAAAGTATTTTTTCTAAATGATATGTACCAGAGAAACATAGAGGGAGGTCCCAGATAAACTTAAAAAGGGGTATGTAACTTAAAAAGGTTTGAGAACAACTGGCTCTTGAAATGATTTTACTCTGAGACCTCAATGCTGCAATCACTCAGCTCTACTTCCAGGAGAGTTGTCTGTCAATGGAACAAGTCAGAGTAGTAAAACTGAACACAAGTACAGGCAGGTGCAACAGGAATGAGGTCTTACTGTTACATGAAGCTTGATATAGTTAAAAAAAATTGTTGAAATTGTACCTGCCTGGATGAATAAGATGCCTAAATGACAGTAATTAACTAATGAAGAAGTTTGTGTGCCAGAGAGGAAAAGGTTACAGCAACATGCAATACAATATCCTATAGGAACAACAGCAGCCTGGCCATGCTGAGATGCAAGACATTCATAGAGATGGGAGCCACTAGCTAGGCTGCTTCTTTAACTATATGTTAATTTATATTATTGCTGCAGTCTGAGCCACTTAACAGAGATAAAAATAGAAAGAGAGTGTTCCCCTGGGAAGTACACTTTACATGAATCACACAACTGCCCTTTTCTGCCATCTCCAGAAGGCATCGCAGGCAGGGTTTATTCTGACTGACACAAAAAATAAAGATTTGAGTTCTGTGTACCAGAAAGGCCAGACCCCCTGAGGGGCATCAGTCTGCATGCATGCAAAACTAGTCATTGCAAATTAGGTTTTCACCATTGTCTGTACAGCCTCTCATATTTTTAAAATCTGCTTTGACCTGGTCATATACCATATGTATTCTTCTAAAGTGCTTAGCTTTGCTTTAGTAACATTCTGTGCCATGCTACATATATCTCCTTTTAAAAAAATCCAAATTTTCTGCTGTTTAAAGTACAAAGTGTTTCTCTAAGTAAAACACCATTCAATAAAATAAACCTCTTCCAGTCCATTTGTCTCTCTAATGCCACCAAGGCTATCACAGCTAGCATAGCAGTGAGAACAGCTGTGCCAGCACTGGTTGCCAGTGGCTAAATTTACCAGATGGTTGCAAATACATAAGGACATACATGAGGAGAAACAGAAGTCTGTGCCCCTACTTGCACAGGAGACCACTGCCATGGACAGTAAAAGGGTCAGCTACCAACTAGTGATGGTAAGGAGCGATAGTGATACTGTCAGGAGGAAGTGATTTAGATAAATAACACATGTTTAAAAGCCCGTATGTAAGCCAGACCACAGTGCAAAAAAGCATTGGGTTTCAATGTTATTTCCTCCTACTACCACAACACATTTCTCATGCATAAAATAGTTGCACTGACAAGTCTCCCCTCACCAAGTCAGTGCCAGCATTCCCATCAGAGGAAATAAAGGCAGGTGCATACTTGTCTCCAAAAATAAACAGCAGTTATGCTCTGTATATTGAAATAACCTTGATGACACTGCTGCTGACATCACAGTCTGAATATTCAAGCCAATTTCCTGGATGTGAAAGGTTAGTCTGATTTGTTCTGAACACTTAACTCCTTGAGGCCCTGATTCAGGCACATGCTTGATTACTTTTGAAGTCAGTGAGAATTACCATACCTACCCAAATCTAAGATGATTCTGAATTTAAGATGATCCTCCAGTAATTGATTCTACACATGGCAATTTTGTAACTTTTAAATACTTTTCCACATATAGAATCTAATTATTGGAGGGCCATCTTAAATTCTTCCCTGCCTCCTTCCCATAGCTGCAATGGGAAAAGCATTGGCAGGGGGGCAGGTAGTGGGGGAGGTAGTAGGGGTGTAAGTAGTGAGAGAGCAGGCAAGGGGGCAGGCAGTAGCAGGGCAGGCAGTATTGGAGGAGGTGGTAGAGGGGGTCAATCAACCTCACCCCTGTCACTTGACCCTCTAGAAGTTGCCTCCTGCCCCCTCCCACCACTTGCTCCCTCTTCTGCCAACCCCCCTCTGCCTTCCCCTCCTGCCCCCCTTACTTGCCCTCTCCATGCTTGTATCCTCTGGCACCTGCCTTCCCTGGTGCCTGTCCACCCACCAGGCCTCCCCTGCTGCTTGCTCCCCCCATTTCTCTCCTGGCCTGCTTCCTCTCCTCTACTTCCCGTGCTATAGCCTCTCCCACCCTGCCCTTGCCACTTACCCTCCAGCTGTAGCAAGCTCCAGCCCCACTCCAGCTTGGGGCATGGAGCACATGATTGCTCCAGCCTCAGCCCAGCCCAGTAGTGGCAGCGGCAGCATTTCTGAACCCAGATACAGGTATTGCAGCATGCAGCCAGTCAAAACATGGCTTTTCTTCCCAGTATAGTATATTTAGGCTTGGCAGGATTTGATTTTTATCACTAGACATTGATAAACACCGATTTCACCTGACACTCAGTGGAAACTATTTCTATCAGTACTCATCAAAATTCACATAAGGGAGATGTAAAAAAAAAGAAAGAAAAAAAAATCCAGGATGAGGGTAAGGACATCTGGGGCAGTGGGTGCTATACACACACACAAGGGCTGTGCCAGGAAGGCTGTGCCTGGAGGTGGGTGGAGGGGTGAAGAGGCAGGGGTAGTAGTGTGGAGCTCAGTGTTGCAAGCTGCTCACATTGCCCAGGTCCTAGCTGGGGCAGGGGCCAAACTCCTGCAGAGCCTGGCCGGGCCTATGTGGGAGTTTGGCCCCTGCCTTGATTATTCAGGGGCTGAGCTGACCTGGGCTTGGCAGGAGTTTGGCCTGTAGGTATCGGGGCAGGGGACAAACTCCTGCAGAGGCCGGGCCAGGATCCACCGGATTTTGGCCCCTCCCCTGGCTGGGACCTGGGCAGAGCAAGGGGCCAGCAGCACCAGGCTCCCAGGCACTACCAGTCCTGCCCCACAACTCCCCCTCCCAGCAGACTTACCAGCATGGCCCCCAGCTCCTGCAGCAGCCACCATGTGCATGTGAATGCGTGTGGTCTGTGTGAGTATGTGTCCTAAATTGATAAAAATTGAAAAACACCCTGAATTTCACACAATTCTGAAAATTTCATTTAATAAAAATGGAAATAAATGCTTAAAAATAAACATAGGCAGGCAAGGTTCTTTGAACAGATGTGATATCTTTTATTAGACTGAGTAGTTGGGAAAAAGTTCTTAGCAAGCCTTCAGGCGCAGTCACCCTTCTTCAGGCATAGGGAGTCTTTGCTGATCTGAGACTCCAAGGAATAAGAGTAGCTAAGCTCTGCTAAACTAAACTTCTCTCTTTCCTTGGAGTCTCAGACCAGCAGAGACTCCCTATGCCTCAAGAAGGGTGATTGCACCTGAAAGCTTCCTAAGAACTTTTTCAAACTACTCAGTCTAATAAGAGATATCACATCTACTCAAAGAACCTTGCCTGCCTATGTCCTTAGACCAACATGGCTACAACCAAAAACAAACATTTATTTTAGCCGTTGAAATTAATTAAAAATAAAAAATTGAATTGAGCCAAGCCTAAGTATATTGAACAAACTTATTTTCATGATTGATTATTGCATATATCATACATAAGGATCCCTGTAAATTGTGCCAGAAGTGCCCTCACAGCAACTCCTTTCATGTTTTTCATTTCACCGCTTGTCCCTTCCCCTCCTCCCCCTCTGCCCCATTTGGCAGAGGGGCTCGTATGGCCAGGCCGTTTGCCGTGGATCACCAGGGAAGCGAAAACTGTGAACATTTATGCACGTACTCTGGGAGTAGCGGGGGGAAGTTTAATTAAAGTGCCCAAAGTGTCACGTATATCAACGTCCCCACACTGAAAAACAGCGGTGGGGTGCTTTAACTGAAGTTAATTGAATGAGCTTTAGTTAAAGCGTCCCTGCCACCATTTTTCAACGTGGGGATGTCGATATATGTGACGCTGGATTCTACCGGAGTGCGGTAATTATCACACTCCAGCATCAAGTCTGTAAGTACAGCGTGTCAGAGCAGCCTCGCTGCATGTGTATCGGCACCCTGTGGTTTTAAATATGCCCTAATATGTAGATCCCTAATCATATGATTAAGCAAACTTATAATTGTGGGAAGGATTAGACCAGTGATTCTCAATTGGGATGTTGTGAGATCCTCTAAAGGGCATTGCAGGGTCCCACACAATGTTAGCACTGTTAGGTGTGCAAACACTTACACAATTCACAAGATACACCCATAGATTTCAAACAGGAGTCCATAGTGTCAGAAGCATTCTGACCTGTTGTGGTGTTTCTGATTTCTTTGCAAGCTTGAGAACCACTGGGGTAGTTGATGAAATATACTAACATAGATGGCTGCAGAATTGCTTTCATACATGCTATTTAAGGAAAGGCCTGGCATATTTAAGGAAAGATAATGATAGCAATAGTGATTCCAAGAGTCATGTACAGCTCTTATGTCACATGTGGAAAATTAGGTCAGCTGCTTCTGTGACATTCTCCTGCCCTTCCTAAGACTCGTGAATGCTGTCCACAGAAGTTTTGGCCCAGTCTTGACAATAGATTGGTCTGTGTCCAGTGAATGATTCTTTAGAAAAGCTAGCACAGCACCAGGATTGTCTGTATATTCTCTCCTACTAAGGAAACTACTTTCATGGTGTTTGGGAATTACCCAGATGAGGAAGTCCTAGGCACAGTGTCTCCATTTGAACTGTTCTACTGGAAACCTGTGGCTCTCATAGGCAGCATGGAGGACCTTGTCTTCTGTAGATCTCAAATTTGGGGGGAGAGAAAGCTTAAGCCACCCCATAGTGGAGCAGACCTTAGTTCTGCATGCAATCATTTGGAGGGGAGTTATTCTTCCTTTTAATCCTCTCTGACAAAGGTGCTCAACCTCTGTCCCATGGGCCAGATCCGGCCCATGGTGCTATGTTATCCAGCCTATAGGGTTTCCTACAAGTCCAGGTATTTGACAGCAGGAGTGCAGTAGTGCCTCTCCCCCACTAAATTTTTGGATCTGTAAGGAGTCCTAGGCCCTAAGCACTGGATCTGGTGCCCCAGGGCCCAATCAGGGTGTGGGGGGCTAGAAGGAGGCAACACCAGGCCACCAGAACCCAATTGCAGTGCACAAGGTAGAAGGGGGTGGTGCTGAGCCCATGGGAACCCATTCCAGCATGCAGTGGTGGGAGGGGGCAGTGCCAGGTCCCAGAGCCTGGTTCTGGCATGCAGGGTTTGATCTGGCTTGCATACTGGCCCCACTCCACTTATCTGGCCTGTGGGGCCAAAGGTTGAGCCCCACTGCTCTCTGACATTTTCTGACCTAGGCACAGTTGAATCAGCCCCACTCATCACTACCATGATGAAAAAAAGGCCTTCTTAAGCCACATCATTCTTAAGCTGGAAAATTCACAACAGTAGGGCAAGATGCAACAATAAGTAACTTTGTCGGGACCACACATTCTAGAGTCTTCTTCAATCTTTTCTTAAATTGACTAGAAAATAAGCTAGCTCACACCTGACACCTAGTACAGTATATCTATTTCTCTCCTTCAAGAGCCTGCCTGTAGAAAGATGATCAAGGATGCAGTAACAACACAGAATTTACAAACAAGAATAACCCTTACAAACTGTCTGATTAGAAACATAGTATACAAGTCAACATATTGCCAGTCTTGTGTTCCATCCGTTCCCCTCCCACAGAAGTCTGGATGAGAAAAATGCACAAATTGACAGAAAGAAGAGAAGATAGGACCAGCAAATCATGCTTAGTCCTGTGATGCCTCTCACTGTCAGGCCTCAGCTTTGAACCTAGACCTTGGCCTGGCCAGCAGACCTGCTCATTTCAGCCTGTCCTCCTATGGTTTATTTCCCACACTTGTCAAGCCTGGCTTGAAGCCTCCATGCACCAGCTTCTTGGGACTGGACATACCCTGGGAGAGTAAAAGGAGAGATGGAAGTTTCTTTTCCAATCGCAGTATTTATAGAAGTAATAAAAATTGAGGAAGGTCTGGTGTGTGTCATCATAAGAACTTAATTAGGTAGTCCCTGAATGAACCCCTCAAAAAAGAATATTACATTTAATAATATCATCTTGAAGTCTAAATCTGTTCCTCACAGGAAGTCATAGAGGTTTTTTTCTAGACTTCGAAAAGCAATACTTTTTTTTGTCTCCTTTTTTTCAAACTGACTAGAGATCTGCGAGGAGGGAGTGAAGGAGAAGACTACTGGGATAATTATTGTGAAATAAACAGATGAAAAGAGACAACTAAGTTACTCATGGATTTTCTTTCTCCATGGATTGTGTTGAACAGTGGAGATTAGCTATGCAAGAAGGAAAAGGATCTGCAGCTTGCCATGCATGTGACAGCACAGAACATCAGCAATCTACTCATGAACGACGCATGCCCCTGGAGCCTGGGGGGGCATGGTGACTGCCCAGGCAGCGGAGGCAGTGTTGGTGGCAGGGGCATGGCGGTGGTGAGCGGGGAGCTCCCGCAGGTGGCCACAGCGGTGTCGGCGGCTGGGGGGTGCTGGGTGCCGACCACCCGCAGTCGCCACTGGCAATGTTGGCAGCAGGGGGAGGGCATGGCCAGTGGCGACTAGTGTTGGCAGCGTCTAATCTCAGGGGGTGCATGTGCACCCGCATGCACCCCCTATGCATTGCCAATGAATCTACTTATTTTTACAGAAGAAGCTAGCACTACAAATGCTGTGGACAAAGAAATGCAAATTAACAAGAAGAGTTAGCTTGATACAGCTCCAACTTGCAGTTTCTGAGCAGGATGATTAAATGCCATAGCATTATAGTGGACAAGACTCAGGGAGCAGCAGCCTACCATCCCAGTTATTTCACTTTTCTGTATCATGATGGACCCTCTCTATCAATAATCTTTTTATTTAAAAAAAAATCCTGCTTTACAGCTACCTTATTAACAACTGGGCTGAAATAAGTAATACTGGAAATTTCTTAGGGGTGTTTTTCTTTAAAAATTCCTGCAATTAAGCCTTGCAGAGGAGAGTGAAATAGGCTTAATTGTTGTTAACAGCATTTTCTTTTTTAAAATGCAATAGGGATAAAATGTTGTTGATGTAATTAGTACCAAGTCTCTTATTAGGAGTTGCCTAATAAGTAGCCTTACTGGTTTTAGAAGTTTTGGGGAATTCATTCTCATATGAATTTTTCTTGCTTGATGTAACAAATAATTGTTCTGATTCCCTCCCTCCTCGCCTCCCATAGAAGGGGAAAACACTTTTCTTTTCTATAAAGCATTTATGGACAATATTTACCCTATCTTTAAAACTGGAAAGTTAAAAAGGTTAGTATGAGATAGGAAGTATGAGGATAGTACACTTCCCAAAGGGCAATGAAGTGATACCAGTATTTCAAGAATGATTCTTACCACATTTTTCTTCCTTAATGACACACTGCCAGGGGCATCTATGCTTGTAGAAGGAAGGTGGGGCAATGTAGGATGAGAAAAGTCAAGTCACTTGTTTTATGCAGGAAGACTGAGACTTCAAAACTTGACTTCATTCCAAAATTGGAGCAAAACCTGAAATTATTGAAGTTCCCTGGAGAAACTTTCTTTCTTTTCTTTTGTATTTTGCATTCAAAACATTGATTTAAAAATGAATTATAAATAAACAGAGTAAAACTCAAAAAAGAGTTATCTGAAAAATTGAAATTTTGGGTTTTGTGTGTGTGTGTGCGCGCGCGCATGTGTGTGTCACACTTCCTTGGAATTTTTTTTCTGGTGGCCTCACCCAAACAAAATTGTGGTGAAGACTACTTAATTTTGATGGGACTGTATATTCTGACAGAAAGTGGGTGGTTCTACTGAAGTTTCTCTGACCAGGTGCAGTTTAGATTTTATGAGTACAATATATCAAGCATACCTGAGTCCAGTAGTCTACTAGCTTGTGAATGTGATGGTAAGACCTTGTGGAAGACCAGGCAATATTCTTCCCTAGGATTTTGAATACATTGCAAAAAAGAAGAGAAGCAAAGCCTTCATTTGAGACACTTATTCTAAACTCAACAGCAAAATTCTCTTTGACTTTGGTAGAAGGTTGGACTCCAGAGACAAACCAGCTCTGGCAACGATAGTTTAATTCTATGTAGGGTGGGCAAGAGCACTACCAGGAGCCAGGAAATCATCTCAAATTCCACTTGCGTTTAGAAGTAGATTTTCAAGGTGCTCTTTTTAATGGTGCTGAGGTGTGCCACGCGATATTAGCACTGTTAGGCATGCAGATATGCTCCACAAGATAAGCTTAGAGATTTCAAACAGGAATCCATAGTGTTAAAAACATTCTGACCTGCCACGGTCTTTCTGAGTTCTCTGCAACATAAGAATCGCTCTATCATTTTTCTGTAGTCATACTGGTGACTGCAAAGGTAGATGGAGCATCCAGGTATGCTCTTCTGGAGCTACTAGGGACTGAGCCACCAAGTATTAAAGTATTTGTAAAGGTTTATTAGACAGTGCACTTGTCAAAGGCTCAGCTGGCATCAATAGGTCAGCAATAGCAATCCTTCCATTACTACTGTTTTCCTTGACTTGGACCATTAGGATCTCACCTCTCCCAAAGTCCAAAAAAATCTAGAGATCTGCTGAGCCTTATGTGAGGCCTGAAAAGTCCTTTATGGTCCCTTGCTGACCCCTGGGGTGCTCCTGCCTTTGCCTGGATACCTTCATACTCATAGCTCCTCTCTGGGAATTTGTGTCTTCGTGCTGTGCTAGCCTAGGCAATTTTCAAGGCTCTTTTCCAAGACTACTTATGCCTGGCTGCTGCCCCCTTCTGTCTGGGTGGCAGTCTTCTAGCCAAGTTGGCACAGCTAGCCTCTTAGAGCTGGAGAAGCAACCCATCCCTCCATTTCCCCATTCTAAATTGTTACAGTGTGGGTTATAGAAATCCCATCACTGCACCTGAAATAGATGCATCTTTGAGTTTTAATTTTGGCCCTTTGGTATAGTAAAATAAAAGAATTCCTGTATGAAGTTTTGTACTATTGGGCATTAACAGTGATTTTTCACTACTGGATAAGCAGTATCTTTCAACAGAAGCAGGACTGCATTTTATCAGGGATATTAAATTTATATTACTTATTAGTAATGTAATAGACTTATATTGCTTATTAGTAATGTAATAGAAAAATCACTGTTATACTAGTAATACTAGTAATGTAAATCAGGCATTAACTATCCCTGATAAAATGCAGTCAGAAGACCAGAAGCTACAAAATATATTCACATATGATATGATCTTGAATTGTATTTACTTCTATAATATATAGTCATTAGGATGTGACAAGCTTCTTGGGTAAGAAAAATTGCAAATAATAAGACAGTTCGATCAAACCATATTTTCTTGCACACTGATCCTTCCAATAGCAACACTTTATTCACTAAACTTAAGGCTGCTTGAGTTTTCAAAAGAAATAATTAATGGGTGGGTCCCATAGAAATCTGTACATGACTCCCCTCACTCCCATTCAAAACAGCAGTCTGAAACATTCATTACCTAGAGAAAGTGTATTTAACCACAGATATGGAAAATGTGTGCTATAGCTTGTCAGTGCATCCTGTTGGACAGAATTATACCCTTAGCTATGTTAACTGTGAGGCTAAAGTACATATTAGTCCAGGTAACTTAATAAGGATTGCCTTCAAATTATTGAGATGCATATTCAACCACACACCTACATCCCCCTTAATTGCTTAGGATTAATTTGCCTCTCATGCATAAAAAATAACTACTTTTAAAATGAAAGGCTTTACTTTACTGAGCAGAAAGGCTTAGCATTCCTTAGGCACGAGAAACCTGTGATGTTATCAGGATTGAGGAAGGAGGAGATGAGGTTTATGGCTATATTTAAAGCAGGCATATGGATATCAAGCACTGACAGCAGTAAGTAATCAGAACAGCCGTTTGCATAATACGCAGTTATTTAGTAACTGCAGAGCTATTATTCAAATTGGACCTCCTCAGCCAGACACTGGGAATTTGCATAAAAGCAAAATAAACCTACAATTGTGAGTTAAGTGTAAAGCTTGCTCATGCTATGTCAGAATTCAAGTACAAAGCATTTTAAAATTAATACAGATACACCAAACTCTAAAGCCAGAAGATGAGGAATTTGTTAGCTAAGGATATGGCCATTTTGAGGTCCATGTTAGTACGTTGCCTACTAGACGAAAAGAGAGCCATTAATCAGAGTGCAGGACAGTTGTACATGTGAAACCATAACTGTCAGAGGGATTTGGAGTCTTACACTTTAATTGTCACGCTGGTACCTAAATACTCACCCTTGTGCTCCTATTGTCTGTGACAATTCAGTTTCAGTGTAACTTGATAGTAATTTTAATAGCCCATGACTATTCTCATAGAATCATAGAAAATTAGGGTTGGAAGGTCATCTAGTCCAACCTCAGGAGATCATCTAGTTCAGGGGCGGACAATTATTTTGGGCAGAGGGCTGCTTACTGAGTTTCGGCAAGCCATCGAGGGCCACATGACAGGCAGCCCAAGGCAGATTAATATTAATTTTCTAAATTTTTTAGGGGCCCCGTGGGCTGGGTAGAATGGCCTGGTGGGCCGCATCCAGCCCCCAGGCCGCATTTTGCCCATCCCTGATCTAGTTCAACTGCCTATTCAAAGCAGGACCATCCCCAACTAGATCATTCCAGCCAGGGCTTTGTCAAGCTAGGTCTTAAAAGCCTTCAAGGATAGAGATTCTACCATCTCTCTAAGTCACCTGTTCCAGTGCTTCACCCTTCTCTTAGTAAGAAGGTTTTTTCCTAATATCCACCCTGAACCTCCCTTGCTGCAACTTGAGACCATTGCTCCTTGTTCTGTCATCTGTTTTGTTTATACACGAACATAGGGTTTTTTTCCAAACCAGATCACATCCCTCATTCATAAATTCTGATATCTTGCTATCTTGCTTCCATCAGAAGGTAGGGTAGGGTCACACATTAGCGCAGTGCTTCACAACCAGTGTTCCATGTCACCCTGGGGTGCCTCAAGATCCTTTCAAGGTTGCAACAGGGTGCCATGTAATGTTAGTATTGTTAGGAATGCAACTATGATTCACAAAATAAATCCAGACATTTCAAATAGGATCCTTAGTGTTAAAAATATTCTGAGCTTCTGGGATCTTTCTGATTTCTTTGCAACAGAAAAACTTCACAATTATTTCTTCATAGTCAAAAAATGAGTGAAAACTAAGAGCTGGCATTTTCCGAGGAATACTTTGAGTCTAACAAGGGGTACCTTACATCTAGAAAGGTTGAGAACCATTGCCCTAGAGTGAAGTTACACATTTCATTTAGAACATACTAAGGACATTTAAAACAACAGGTGTATCTACATGTTTAATTAATGTGCTATAGGTAATGTGTATTAAATCTAGTGCCCTTGGGCCCCTATACACATGCAGGGAGGCTGCTCCAATGTGCTTTAATTACAGCGTGTTGGAGCAGACTCGATTGAATCTGCAGGAGCGTGATAATTATTGCACTCCAGCAGACTCCAGCATCACATCTATCAGTGTCCCCACATTGAAAAATGGTGGCAGAGGCGCTTTAACTAAAGCTTGTTTGACAAGCTGTAGTTAAAGCACCATTGCTGGTATTTTTAAGTGTGGGGATGCTGATACACGTGACACTCCATGTGCTTTAATTAGTGCAGTTCTTAGAGCCATGCTAATTAAAGCACCCACCCTGGGCCTCTTGGATCATGTCTATAAATGCCCTTCATTGTAAGGTACTACAAAAATGAGCATGAGCTAAAGGTAATAGTTTTCTGTGATGCTTTAATAAGCATTAAAATAGGCTAATGCACATTAAAGTGCATGTGTAGATACATACAAGCACCCATACATTAAAGTTAGTTAAGTTGTGCTAAGTTTCCTCTGAGCATCTCAGAATTAAGTCAATTCACATGATGGTTAATTCTGGGCTGTGTTATCTAGCTCATGTTAGAGTAACTTTAGTCTGCTCCACAGAGCTTAGAGGAGATATATGCAATCCTCCAGCATCCCAGGATAAACTGCTCCTCCCTCCCCCTTCAGCAGGGATATAGTCTTGGTGTGTTGGCTCCTAGCCACCTCCTTGCTGGCAAACCTCTAGTGGCAGGTCAGAGCTCTGTAGGCAAGAAACATTATTACTCTTTAACATACAACATTATTACTCTTTAACATACAACCACTCACAGCATGTTCAAACTTTAACACCACCTAACTTTCCACAGATTTAATATGGTCTAAGTATAACATGTTACTACACCCTTAGAAACTAACTGGTTTAGAGACACATGGTTTTAAACAGACAACAACCTACCTTCTTGTTGAACTATTCCTGGCATCTGAAAAAGTAAGTTGTTGGTCAGATACTAGGAATGGTCTAATGAAAAAATTGGATTGCCAGTCCTCCAGTGGTTTATATGGGAAGTAGAGAATCCTTCCAGACTGCTAATACAATCATCTTACATGCTGAAGGCTGAGGCTTGTTTGCCAATATGCCAATAATTGAAACATACAAGTTACCTGCAATGCACTGTTCTTGTATTCAGACAGAAAACATGTTGCCTTGATGCTTGTTCAGGCACACACAAGTTCTTTTGTCCACAAATTCTCCTTAGTAGGAGGAGTGCTAACCTAAGACGGCTTCATCCTTCCAGTTGGATTTCAGACACTTCAGCAGAGCGAAGTCTAGCATATGTCTTCTGGCTTCAATTTAAAAAGAAAATACAGTTTGTAATAAGATTCACCCAGCTTCTGCAGAGGGCTTGCTCTGTTGTCCAGATGCATAAAGATTCATTTACAAGCCGAAGTCATATGATACAATGAACAGATAAGTTCTGTGACCTGCAATGTCCAAGTAGCTCTGAACCCAAGAGAAACAATGCTGGATGTAGCTATAGTTTAAAATGTAACATGTTCTTTATATTTACTGATTTCAGGCCCAACCATTCTGCATGACTGCGAACTCCCAGAAGGCAGAAATGAAGCTGCGCGACTATGAGAGACATTTGCTCTAGATGGCATGAGACAGACTCATTACCTTTATTCTGCAATAGAAACGACCATATTTTCTTGCGCACACATGTGCCACAGTATAATACCCACAGTGCTTTTGAAAGAAGATTTTTCCAGCGTTCTGGCTGCACAGAGCAGGGACAGAGCCCAATCTCCCGCTAACTAACCTTTCCTTTCCTGCCTAACTAAAGTGGAAACCTTACCTGTTTCCATGGGTGGAAGGATGATTTTGAAGAAAGCAGAAGACTCTCCAGGGGGGTGAGAAATAGGAGAAGAGAGGATGGGCGCAAGGAGTACGGAACAAAATTGCCCTAAGAAAAGTTAACTTGATTAATGGTAACACCCAGTCCATTAAAACGGAGAGCTGATGCCCCAGCCAGGCTCCCGCAACTGTGGGGGAGGTTCCCAGCCCCCTGGACCCACGTGGCAGCAGGAGAGTCATCCCCCAGCCTCATGCAGCAGCCAACCGAGCCCGGGCAATGCCCACAGCTGCGCGCCGGGCAGGAAGGGGTTACTGCGTAGGGAGGGGGCGGGGCTAATAGCGCCGCGCTCAGGACCCGGGACAGCAGCGTGAGCCCCACCCCCCGCCCGGAAGAGCCCGGGGCGGTGCCCGCGTTGCCTTGGCGACGTCACTCGCCGTTCTAACCACCTCCCTCCCCACCCTGCGGGGGCGGTCTCCATGGCGACGGTGACGCGGCTGCGGCGCCATGTCGGACCTGGGCTCGGAAGAGTTTGAGGAGGAGGCGGAGACCGACCTCGGGGTGCGCGCGGGTCGCCGTAGCGCCCCCATGCGCGAGAGACCTGCCCCCCACCCCGCCGCTGGGTGCCGGGCCCGGGTCTGGGGGGTCGTGGACACATGGGTGGATGGAGGGACAGACAGAGGGATGGATGGATGTGTAAATGGATGGTTGGATGGATGGACAAGACAGCTGGATGGATGCCTTGATGGATGTATGTTTAGATAGATGGATGGATGAGTGGATGGAAAGATGCATGGATGGACCGATGGGTGGTCAAGTAAATAGATGAGTGGATGGATGGATGAAGGGGTGTAGGTTGTAGCCGTGTTGGTCTAAGGATATAGGCAGACAAGGTTCCTTGGGTGAATTTGATATATTTGCATTGATGGATGGGTGGATGAATGGACAGACAGGTGGACCGGTGGAGGGATGGGTAGGTGCATGGATGGATGGATGTGTGGACAAGCAGATAGATGGGCGGATATGTGGATGGACAGATAGATGCACGGATGGATGGACGGATGTGCATTTGACTGGATGGGTAGACAGATTGGTGGATGAATGGATGGGTGGACACAACGGGAGGGGCAGTGCTGAAAAGAAGGTGGCTTCCAGCTGCCAAGCAGGAGCCAGTGTACATCCCTGCTTGAGGGTGGGAGTTTTTGGGGAAAGGACATGGTCCAGGGGTTCTCAACCTTTATAGAACCCCACCCCCGAGCACTACCAGCTCATAGCTTTCACTCATGTTTTTTGACTGCAGAACAAGACTAGAGCAGTTCTTCCATTGCAAAGAACTCAGAAAGACCCCAACAGGGCAGAGTGCTTTTAACACCATGGATTCCTACTGGAAATCTCTGGGTTTATCTCATGAATCAGGTGTGCACACCTGACAGTGCTAACATTGCATGGCACCCCTGCTATTATACCCTTAAAAGGATCTCAAAGCACCCCAGGCTGCCTTAGCATCATGGTTGAGAATGACCAACCTAAGCAAGGGACTCAGAAAAGGAGCAGGTCACAACCAAAAAGTGGCTGCCTTTTCTTACACATGCTGAATTCAGCTTCCAGTCTCCCTCTCAGCAGATGAATGGCATTACTTGAGACTAAAAACTTTCCTATCAACGCAACTGATAGAACAAAAAATAATCATAAAACCCACCTTGCATCTTGTTCCTTTTAATTAGGAGTATGATGGTGAGCGCAATGCAGCAGGTGAACGGCATGGACATGGACGGGCTCGGTTACCCAATGGTGATACATATGAAGGAGAATATGCATATGGTCTAAGAAACGGATTGGTAAGATTTAGCGCAGTCCTCTCTAACGAGTCATTTATATGTTTCAAACAGTTTTATTGAGTGAGGCTGAAATGATAGTGAAAATTGACAAGCCCTATATCTACACCAAATGTGTTTCAGGGGACCTACAGATTTAAAAATGGTGCTCGCTACATTGGAGAATACCTTCAAAACAGAAAGCATGGCCATGGCATTTTTATGTATCCAGATGGATCAAAGTATGAAGGTAAAGTGCTGACCATGATTCTGAGGATTTAAACACCTGAGAAGGCAAGGTTATACACTTAAGTGTTAGGAGAAAATAAGTCTAGTGACACATTTCTAACTATATTTCTAACACCAACATTTCTGTGTTTCTTTCCTGTTATTCCTGCCTTTTTGCAAATTTGGGAGGGAAGTGGCTTGAAGTATTTGGCAGGGATTTATTGTGTCACTAACTCAATCAACAGAATTTAATATTCCAAATTATACACACCATTGAGCAAAGTTTTTACATCCTCCATTGGAATAATAGAAGAGAGTATAGTTATGTTAGAAGAGCAAACAATATCAAGAATATGTGTTCACATGTAGTGATTAAGCTCCTAGAATTGTAGATTTCAGTCCAGAGTATTTTTCCTCTTTCAGAGAATTATGTTATCATAATGATAAAGTGTAGGATGTATAGCTCCAGTGCACCCAAAACAGCAAAGAGTAGAAACTGAACCTAAGAACAGGTGTGCTGTGATCACTACCCAGCCTTGGCACAATTTAAAGCATCTGTAAGAAGTATTTATGACTTCTGGCATATGTTTACCAACAGAGAACTGGGCATGGCTGAGCAGGCTCTGCCACATGCCCACTTTCTTCCCTGGACAGCCTCTGTCTCCTGACCTCTCTTTTTGCTATACCAAATGGTAGCAAGGAAGTGCTAAGAAATGTGCAGAAGATTAAATTAATGCATGCAGCAGAGTCTTTGGGCAAATTTATACACAAAGAAAGCCTATGCAAGATTATTAGTGCTTAATTACAATACACAAACACTATTCAGTCACTGCCAAACCTGGAGACACCTTCCTGTTTGACCTGAAAATTATCTAAATTTCTGTGGTTTTCCTTCAGTTGAACCAGGACTTCCCTGATCCAGCTCATACCAAGGCCTCATTAGCATGGAGAAACGAGGCAGAGAGACATGCCAGTCATGTGAAGACCTAATGTATTTTAGATGGTGTGCAATACCAACTGTCTAGCCCTTGGCCAAGGAGCATTTCTTCTCATTCTTGAACATTTATGGGTTATCTTTGTGGAACAATCTCTATTTGGGCAATACATTTTCTGTCTTGTTCCACTTCGTGACAGGGGAAACCTGACTGTCTAGTAGTTTATGGTCACATTATGAAAGTTGTGTACAGAAATCACACCTTACAAGTCTTTCATTAGACTTAACGAGTCAATAGTCCTCTTTCACCAGGCTGTACTGTCTATTTCTTGGTTCATTTAGACAGTCTTTCACTCCAGGCTGTCAGGCCCAATAGTGACAATTCAAGAGTATGCTACTTCATCATGTGGGGGTTGTGTTTACTCAGTGACTCACTATGATCTCTTACCCTCTGCATACTGGTAGTGTCTTAGCACCTCTTGCTCTGGGCAAGGTTAAGGTATGGGAATCCAGGCCCATCAAGCTCTTCTGGTTTGAGGTCCTGACCCTGTCTGGCTATGAAGATCTCCTACAAATCCACACTCCACTGGATCCGTGAACCATGGAATTTATTATCAACCATCTTCCTTAGCTTGTTTCGTTTTCCAGTTTCCTCAAACCTCTTCAGTGCACCCAGCTCTAACTCTTCTCTTTTGCTGTACCTTTTTTCTGGTCACTGGCTCTGTACTGCTCTTCTCTGTAATCTTCATTAATCCTCTGCTCTGGTACCCCAGTTTTCTCCATGAGCTGTCCAGCACCATACTTTTGACTAGAGCAGGGGTTTTCAACCTTTTTTGGTTGGTGTACCCCAGCAGCCGCTCGAGAAGCGGGGAGTCCCTTAGCAGCCAGTCAACAAGCGAAACCAGAAGTGTCAGCAGCTTTTCCGTACTGCTGCCATGGAACCCCTGGGGCCTTCCAAAGTAACCTAGGGGTACACGTACCCTTGGTTGACAACCCCTGGATGAGCTTTAGCCACCAGACTGCAGCTCACTTCTTTTCCTGAATCAGCCCTTATATAGTCTCAGGTGGTGGAACCCATATTGGGAAGTCTCCAGTCTTAAAGGGCCTGCAGAGGTGCCCCCCTGTGCATCTATGTAAATGGAATTAGGGAATGCTATTACAGCACAGAAGAGTGGTTTGAGGCTGATTTATTTTCTGCATCTTCTTTTGACAGCAAGGAGATTAGTTGAGTCAAACTCTTATCTTCTTCATTAACTGTTTTAAAGAATTTTTTTCTAGGAAGTCATTTAATTCCAGGATTAACACTTTTCTGTAAAAAGGCTTTGCTTTCTTTTCAGTAAAGATTTTAACATAGGCCTAGTACAGAATAACATCAGCTTTAAACAAAGGATTAAAAACTACAGACTGAATTTTGAAGTGTCAGGGCCAAACTTAGGCACTTAATAGAACAGATGGAGATCTAGATGTGAATGGCTCAGGTCCATTACTCAATATCTTTTCTATGAAAATCAAAATACACAGTTACTCATAAATGCCTAAAGTTTAAGCAGACAAGTTTGTAAATGTGGACACTTAAACCAGGTTAAAAGCATATTGCAGCTAAGATGTAGGATCTTTTTGGGAGTCTTGAAAATATTTTCACACTGTTCTTTTATTTGATGATCTAGAACCTCCCAGATTGCAGTGGTGATTTGAATAGAAAAATTATCATAGAGTTGTTTTGTGTTATGATTTCCAAAGAAGGCCTGAAAGAGGTTTTTGACCACATTATAAATTCAAGTCCTATATAGGTGTAACAGGTACACAATCTGGGCTGCCCTTAATGTGGCCCACACCTGTCTCTGGGGCAACCACCCACCTACTCGCCTTCCATGCCTTGTTGTTAATTAATTAATTGGTGTTAATTAGCAGGAGGCTGCCCTGGTACCACCCCGCTGCCAGGGGGCGCTTTCTGCGGCTCCTTTCCTCCCCAATACCGCAGCCCAAGCCTCACAGATGTTAACTCAGGTCTATCCCTATCTTGGCCCCTTCCTGTTCTCTCTGGGCCTTCTCTGTGATGCTAATGCCCTCTCCTGGGCTCCCCGTGCCCAACTTGGGCTTCCTAATTATGCTGCCCCCCCTATCTGGGGCTTGCCATGCCCACACTTGGGCTCCTCAATCATGCTGCCCTCTCCTGGGGCTCACAGTGCCCAACTTGGGCTCCTCAATCATGCTGCCCTCTCCTGGGGCTTGCCACACCCACACTGGGGCCTCTCAGTAGTGCCCCCTCTCTGGGGCTCGCCACGCCCGCACTGGGGCTTCTCAGTCACCCCCCCCCGGGCTGGGTCTATGTATCCCCTATGCTGCGCCTGCACTGGTGCTGGGGTCCTCACTCTCTGCTGTGAGTCCCCTATGAGGCCTCCTCCAACCCCTTATAGCCTCACCCAAACCACCGGTTTAACCAACAACAAAACACAAGCCCCTGGGCTGTAACATAAATTGAAGCCACCTGGCTAAAACAACATTGCTCAAGCCTCAAGAGCTGCCATAAGCCGTACCTGCGGTCAGGCTTCTTCCCATATCCTAGCTTAGGGAGCTCCTGCCTCTCTAGCTGCTAGCAGGGAACTGCCTTAGGCCTCTGCTGCTGGGCTTTATAAGGGTCAAGCCCTGCCCCTTCTGGTCAGCTGACCTTCTTTGGTTGCCCCGGCAACCCACAGCTGTGCTCCTTAGTCACTGCTAGGGCTCCTTCCTTAGCAGCTTCTCCCTCTTCAGGCACAGGGCACCTCAGTGCTCTGTGACAATAGGGTATAAGACTATGCTTAATAAAAAGTCATTGAAACTGTGCCATCTGAAGCATCAGTAGCATAAATATGTAAGCTATTAAGAATAAAGGAATGTAACTGAGTTTTTATAATGGGACCACCATCTTTGGTCTGAGCGTAGAATTGCTATGTGTCGGCACATCTACATGTGCAATTAATGTGAAGCAATAAACTCTGGGGTTTATAATGGGACCACCATTATATACCATTGCAGATGCAATGGGACACGTCTGCGGCACCACATACTGCACATTCAGTTGTTCATGCTGCAAGGGAAATGCTGCAAGGGATATCCTGGGGTCAAAAAACCCCACAGAGAAAAAAGTGGAGTGGCATATATGGTGGCAGCGTGTGCTACCCAAAGCTGGAGCCTGGCTGGCCACAGCCACACTCTGCTGCTGGCCAGACTCTGTGCAGCAGGATCACTGGTGCTGCAACCCCGGGAGGCCTCCAGGACCCTAGGTAAGGCTGCTGGAGTCAGCCCAGTGCTGGCCCTAGCTTCCCCTACACCACCCAGGGTAACTTACCACATGCCAGAGCATGCATGGCACAGGCATTCCCTGGGGACAGCTAGCGGTGGCACAAAGTGTGCCGCTGCTAGTTGTCCTCAGGGAACCAAACATCCATGACATCTGGACACGGCCACAGTAGCTCCCTTTCACTTAGTATAGCTTTTCAAAAACAATCCATTGTAGCTTCCTTCAGTCAAGGGTCCAGCTTGAGAAAAGCTGACAAACAGAAACCAATTCTTGCTGTGATTAGTCTTTGAACTTCAGCATAATTTTTCTGTACAAACCAGGGAAATAAATCATTATCCAGTTCCTTTCCTCAGGTTTGATTCAAGAATCTTATTGGGTTTAAAAGTGAAGCTATAATCTCTCTGGTGTTTGGAGCGGGGCAACTGTCTTTTTTAGCGTCCTCACATCCTGACAGATCAGAGCTACTAGCTCTTCCCACCATGTTTGGTACCTCAAGTTTGGTACCTCAAGTAGCCTTTAAGGTCAGTTTTCTCTTTTTTAGCTAATGAAGGTGTTTAGTTTCTGTTTCACTTAGTGAAGGGGAACACACTCCCCTTCACAGTAACTCTGCTTTGTTTCTTTTTTTCTAACCCCCATTTAATTTCAACAGCTCATTAACATTTTGGGGAAAGGAGACTTGTTAAAAATTCAGCACACAAAATGATATTTGGGTTCACAGTAAGAGGAAAACCATATTTGCTTTCCAAGGGCAAGCCCAACCCTGTCCCTTTGCTCCCACCCCACAAAAATAAACCTTTTAAAGTTTTTTGGCCAGTCATAAAGAAGCAAATAAAAGGCATAAGCCAAAGTTTTAAAAATCCTATTTCAGGTCACCTTGAAAACATGGGTTTATTATTATATTATTTGTTGTTCATTTCCTCACATAAAGATATACGAAGTCTTTGATATTACAAGCAGAAGAGCTTAGTCAGCACAACAAAAAAGGCAGGAGGAGTAATCTTTCGTAAATGTAAGCAAAATACATATTTCAATTGATAAAAAAGTGAACTAGTTTAAACCACAGGCTTGAGATAGAGATGTTCTCACTTTGTATGAAGTAGGACTTCAAATGCCAAATGATCAGTGTAAAGTGACCTAGATTTTTTTCAGAGAAAAAAAAGTCTTTGAAGCTATTATGAATGTTGACTGTTGTTTTAAAATTTTCAGATTGTGCACCAACTGTCCTCTAAACAAAAATGTCCAGGCTTTGGCAAACATGCTAAACTGTTGAAATTTTAAGAGGTATTTGCTATGGCTAAATACTCAGTCCACAGGGCAACATAAACCTATAACACTATAAGATTTATTGCCAGGAGATGGGACCTATCAGTACTACCCAGAATGTCATATAGCTTGTCCAGTTCATCATAACATAATATATATTAAAGCGGATGAGGTATGAACAAATGTAAAAATATATACTTACAGTAAAAGAAAGATCAGGCAGCTGAATAGCAATTTGTGGACAAGGGCACAGAATGAAGAGAAGGATTTGAGAGTAAAATGGGGAAAGCAAGGAAAGAGAGTGGTAGTAGAAAAAAGAGACAGCTCAGAAGAGAGAAAAGGAGTGTGAGAGACATGAAAGGGGGGGGCACAATCAGGAAAGTAGGGAGGGAGCCAGAGTAACATAGACTGTTTCTTCTAAAGTGAGGACTCACTCTATGATCAGCTGCTTTTGTCTGAACAGAAAAAGCTGGTGTGAAGGGGCAATTGAGGATTTTTCCTATGTGACAGTGTGTTGGAAGCATCCTGAAGGCAAACAGTGGCATGGAGGGGTGTAATGTCTGACTGACAGAATGGTCCCTAGGAGACTGGCCTACTTGACACAAGTTAGAGCCTCTCTGCAGGCCCACAGAACTAGGCTTTTAAATAAACTTCCCAGTCCGCTTGTTACTGATTATGCATTGAATGAAATGGCTTAGTTCATACAATGTGATTGCTGTTGTTTTAACTTTACAAACAAGGGTGTAAAAAGGTGTGAAAAGGTCAAGAGATTTTGGAGCAGACAGCCAGAATTAGAGAATCCTGTGTGTGTGTGCAAAAACATTCCTTAGATAGCACATAATCTCTCAGGGCTTGAGTAACAAAGAAGTGAATAGCTGAGCAGAGGAGGAAAACAGTTGAGAATACTATTTCACAACTAGTAGTAAAACCATGCATGCTCAGATATCCAGCTTCAGAAGCAGAATGTCATCTTGCACTCCTTTATGCATGGCTGTTTTCTACATTTTCTCCTTCCTTAGTTCTTTTTATTCACAGATTGTTGCAGATGAGTACATCCAGTACATTCTAATACCGTAGGTCTGTGGTTGCTTAGACGATGCTCTAGTGCCCTGATCAGGTCCCTGGTTCAGAACATTCTTCCTCCCCCTCTTTGAGGCTTAAAGCCTTCATTCACTCAATAAATGGAATATGTCCTACTGATTAGTTCGTGCTGATAACTTTTCTGTTGATGTGTCAAAGCCTTTAGCCATCTGTAAATATGTCACTAATAATAGCAGTGATAAAAAGATCAAGTGATAAAAAACAGATTTCTCTGTTGAAAAAAGCCAGCACTTTTGTAATCTCATTTATTTTTGAGTACGAACAGACTACATAATGATCTACAAACCAGCTTTTCCTAGAGACTACTTGACAACTATCTTTGCCTTTCACATTCAGGTAGAAGATCACCGAGTTAAAAATTGCTTCTTTTCCCATTGTAGTTATTTGCAGAAATTACATTGCCCTTAATCAGAGCTAGTTTGGTATTTTGGCAGCTGTCATAATAATAGACACTGACAGAAGTGACATTTGTCATGCAGTCGGTTTAATGAAAGTGCGCTACAGCTGTGCCTTGATACACGTGCATGGCTGCAGAGTGCTTTAAAAGTGGCCGATCGCATGACAAATTAACCCTCATCTAATGAGGGATCAGATGAAGATGCTGTTTGCAAAAGAGAGGGGGGAGAGGGCAGAGGGGGGCACAGGTGGTGTTCTCTTTGATCCTCCCAGTCTCAGGGTATGGGCCGAGGAGGGAGAGGAGGATCCAGGTAGTTAACCAAAGACTGCGGCGCTGGTGTCATTGGGAAGGCTTTGGCTTCCATGACCACAGCCCACTCTTTGGCGAGAGAGGCAGTGAGCTGCCGGGAAGAGATGGTCTCCACCTCTCTCCCCTGAGGAGGAGGCTCTTCTGAGCCAGACTGGCTGAAGGGGTGGGGGTGTAGCTCTCTATGTTAAGGAAAGCTACGCGTCTCTGCAAGCTGATGTTGGCGACCAGGGTGGACGACTGGAGACCCTCTGGGTTAAAATCCGTGGGGAACACGGCACAGGGGACACAACGGTGGGAGTCTACTGCAGACCTCCCACCCAAAGTCCTGAGCTTGACCAGGAGTTTGCCCGGGAACTGGCTGAGGCTGCATGCACCAGGACCATGGTTATCATGGGTGACTTCAATTACCCACACATCTCGTGGGAGGATCACTCAGCAAAATCTGAGCGGTCACAAAGCTTCCTATCGTGCATGGATGACCTCTACCTGACTCAAGAAGTCTATGGGCCAATGAGAGGTAAAGTGCTGCTCGACCTGGTACTGGCTACTGGGGATGACCTAATCGGCAACCTAGTGATTGATGGGAAGCTGGGTGACAGCG
>NW_005842783.1:356595-384214 GCF_000455745.1 Alligator sinensis | reverse complement strand
CATGATCAGAGGTCAGGAAAACAGACCTTACGACGACAGGCTGAGAGCCCTGGGGCTCTTTAGCCTGGAAAAGCGCAGGCTCAGGGGTGATCTGATGGCCACCTATAAGTTTATCAGGGGTGACCATCAGTATCTGGGCAAACGTTTGTTCACCAGAGCGCCCCAAGGGATGACAAGGTTGAACGGTTAGAAACTACTGCAAGACTGTTTCAGGCTGGACATAAGGAAGAATTTCTTTACTGTCCGAGCCCCCAAGGTCTGGAACAGCCTGCCATCGGAGGTGGTTCAAGTGCCTACAGTGAACACCTCCAAGAGTAAATTGGATTTTTATCTTGCTGGGATCCTATGACCCCAGCTGACTTCTAGCCCCTGGGGCAGGGGGCTGAACTCGATGATCTTCTGAGGTCCCTTCCAGCCCTAATGTCTATGAAATCTATTAAACTGTGGGCTGGGGCTTGCCTGACCTAAGCTGGAGAGAATGGGTGGTGGATTGGAGAACCCCCTCCAAGCCCCTCCCCTTCCAGCTCAGGTCAGGCAAGCCCCTGCCTGCAGCTCCATCCCCCTCCCTTCCTGCAGACAGCTGGGGTTGGGGGAGGGCTAGAGGAGAGAGGCTAAAGGCAGGCAGTTCCTCTGCTGGTTCAGCTCCAAAGTTGAGCTCAATTCCCCACTCTTGCCCCCATGACAGTGAACATCTGCTGGGTCAGGGGTAGGAGGGGATCACTCTAACTCTTGGCACTTTATGTGATATCACTTTATGTAATAAAGTGCCAGGAGTTAGAGCAAGGACCTGCATGTCTGTCGGTGCTCAACATTCTTTTTTGGTTGTTTAATTGTGTTATCTTCATTCACATAACATTAACTAGCTGTCAGTACAACAGTTCTAAAGACTGATTAGCATGACACAAAGTGAAATTTATCACTTCCATCCTTTTTTTTTTATCATGTCCATTGAAGGAGAATGGGTGGAGGATGAAAGACATGGCAACGGAGTATATTACTATGCAAATGGAGACACCTACACTGGAGAATGGTTTAACCATAGAAGGTTTGTTTCATGGTAACATCAATCTTTCACTTTTTGTGAGGACATTAAAACAACATGATCTCTACAAATTTGTGGCTGCTTATATGAAAGAGAGAGCTGTGGAAGGGTTTTGCCAATCAAATCCAATTTAAGATGGCCAGAAAGTGTGCACTAAGACAGCTCATTCCAATAGGCACAGACAGAAGACTGACTGAGTATGAATGCCTGAGCAAGAAGGATGCGCGATTGGAAGTTCAGATGATGGTGCTTGTTTTAGTGATATGTTTGATTCATTACACTTGTAAAGTAATCCAGTATTTTAAATTTAAAGTAATGTAAAATAAAGTTATTATTTGCCACTTCCCAGGCATGGACAAGGTACATACATCTATGCAGACACTGGCTCTAAATATGTTGGTGGCTGGGTTAATGGGAGCGAGGAAGGAGGAGCTGAACTCATTCATCTGAATCACAGATACCAGGGCAAGTTTGTGAATAAATACGTAAGTGTTTTGGAAAATTTGGTTTTATTTGAAAACACTTTTTCACTGTCCCAGTTTGGGCTGTTTGCATTGAAAATTCTCATCTTTTAATTTAGCCTTGGAACCATAAATGTAAGAGAGAAAACAGAATCTACTGGTCAAATAGGAAGAAAATTTTTTAAAAGTATAAAAGCCAACCTACACATGTAGTTTGCATAGAGTTTTTGTATAGCTTTAACTATTTTTACTGAATTGTAATGTATCTTGCATTTACTCCTTCAAAGTTTGCTAGCTATAAAGTCTAATTCTTTTTTCTTTTTTTTTTTTAAGCCAATAGGTCATGGAAAGTATGTCTTTGATATTGGGTGTGAACAGCATGGGGAATACGTACAGTCAGATCTGGTAAGTAATATAGTACAGACTACACTAAATGTCAGAACAAATGTTTTGCTTTGCGCTTTGCAAGTGCAAACACACAGAAAGGCCATTTCTACTCCCAGTGCAAGAAGCAGAAGTGCACTGAAATCAGTATCATCTCCTAAAGGTTCTAGGCTTCAGGAGGAAAAAATTAGATGAACAGAACTCTAGCTGAGGCTGCTTTTGAAAATATGGCCCATTATTATCTTGTTTCTGTGACAGGCAAAGTACCCACAGCTCCCATTGATTTCTGTGAGAGTTGTTGGTTGATAGCTGGTATGGGAGCCAATTTTTCTCTCTGCCTCTGAGTTTGGATCTTTCAGACATATTTCTGACTACCTAACCAAAGTGCAACAACAGTAACAACACCACCACCTCACTTTTATAGTAAGCATATAGTCTTGGCTTAAATTTCTGATTTCAAGTTAGCGAACATGATGCATTTTGCTTGGATTTAGCCTGCTCTTTTTCTGAACTGCCTCACATACTAGTTCACAGCTTCCATTTCATACTACCTCAAAACCTCCATAATGACACCTAAATTAAAGCTTCAGGTGATTTGTAATCTATATTTATTTTTATTCCTGCTATAAGGAGACTTTCTACTTTTTCTTTCTGCACTGAACAGAGGCCTGACTGGCCAGTACCACAACCTGGCCAGTGGCAGTGCGTGATAGAGTCAGAGGTTCAGTACTGTGTGTTGGGGGATGTCAGCTCCCTTTTTCTTTTGTCACCAACATGCATGTTTAGTGGCCATTTAAATACCAATTTTTGAGGGCAAAAAAGGATGTGATTCCTTTCCCTGAAGCAATGAACCTCCACTCACTGCTCTTACACCATGTGCTGCTACTGCTACTTGACCTTTCTTGCTGTCAGCCCCTGCAAGGAAGGTGCAGGGTGCAGGGTTGGGAGGGAAATAAAGGATGAGAAGGTGAGGTGCTCCCTTATCTCCATACTGGTTCCCCTCTATTAGGCAGCACCCAGAGTGCGTGCCTTTCTTACCCACCCATTGTTATGCTACCGGCAATGAATGTGTCAAATGTAGTTCACTTGTATTTCTTTTTTCATCAATTTGCTTAGCTAATCCAACCCAAGGACAAGAGAAAGGGCAGCAAAGAACTGCCTTCTATTCCAGGGTATGAGAACGCACCTGCCATTGAAGGCTTTATCTTCTTGGAGCCTGGTTTAACAGAGGTGCTCTCTGGGTTGAATGAAGTGTTTCTGCATGGTTTACCTGCATGTAACAAAAGCTAAAAAAGGAGCATGGGAAAGGTCTCCATTTCTAATCTTAGATAGAATTTAGAAATTAGAAAGTTTTGCTTTACCTTTCTAAATACAGCTCCTAGTATTTATATATTTTGTTTGCTAATACTTTGAGAATGATTATATCACTTTTTGGAACTGTCCGTGTTCCAGCAACTGTAGGTAAACAGAGTATTTGAGGTTCTGCATGTGATTTTCAAGCAGTAATCAGTGATCTCACTGTTTTTGCGTGTGCAATGATGAAGGCTACTCTACAGAAAGGGACTTGGAGACACAAAAACATGAGTGATTCATTCGAAGTCATGGATAGTCAGTCTCCAGGATCTGGGTTTCTGAACTTCTTGAGAAAGTGTAGTTTCTTCAAGGTTAGATAACGTTTTACAGTGCAAAGGAAAGAAAGTAATAACAAGAACAAAGTGCAAAGTGATAATAAAAAAAACACTTTTAGCAAAGAGTATGCACATGTATTGTATAAACTTCACTACTGCAGTCATAAATAGCAACAGCACCTAAAGGTGAAGTTACATATCACACTTAGACTTAACATTGTGGAATGTTAAGCACTGTTAAAGTTAGGCCATACTGTGAGTAGTTGCACATTAAAGGTTAATACTGTTTCTTGCCTGCACAGCTCTGACTTACCACTGTAGGGCAGGTGAACAGGGTCATGGCTAGGAACCAGGGCTCCTGGAGTGCATCTTGACGAACGTGTGTATGCAAGGGTGGGTGTGTGTTTCAAGTGGGGTAAATAGCAGCAGATAATTGTGCCACTGCTATTTGTGCCCAGGCATGCCCTTGCACATGTGCTGTGGTGTGCAGCATATTGACTGGAGTGGGGCAGGCTGGGGCCAGCACCTGTGTGAGACCTGGTAGCCCTACCTGGGTCATGGGGGCCTCCCAGGGCAGCAGGAGCACTGAGCTGGCCGTTCGGAGTCTGGCCAGCAGCTAGTGTGGGAGGCTGAGTTTCTGGTGGCTCACGGTGCTGCTGCATACGCTACATCACTTTTTTTAGTGGCAGATTTTTTGCCACCGGAATCTCCTGGTGTCAGAAATAAATACCATGCTGCTAATTAGCAGTGCAGTGAACAGGTGCTCATGCACCACGTGGTTTGTGGTGCCTTAAATGGGTTTGAGGTGCCACAAACTCTGTGTGCGCTCTCATTGAGACACACTCGTCGGCTCTATCTCTGCTCTGGGTCACGCAAGAGGAGGGGGCTGGGAGTGATACATTTTGGGATGCTGGAGACTGAAAATTGCTTGTTTTATCTCCATGGAGGAGACTGAAATTATCCTGACACAAACTAGGTAACGTGGCCATGATAATTCTTGCTTAATGTGGCATAAATTTGAGATGCTCATAGGGCACTTAGTATGAGCTACGAAGCTTCAAAGTATGGACGCTAGCATTTTAAGCGCCCTTAGAGTGGTCCAAGTTTAATGTGCATCGTCACTGTATCAGATTGAACTAAAGGCAGGGAACCAGGTGCTCCTGAGTTGAAAGCATACTTCTGCTGTTGGCTTCCTGTGCAGCCTTGTGCAAGTCATAGGTTCTTCATCTGTAACATAGGGATATTCCTACCGACTCAAGAGGAATTTCATGAGGATTAGCTAATATTTGGTTACTACTTTGAAAGTGTAAACCACTATTGTAACTACAGATGATTATAATTTTATGTAGCTTTTAAGTAAATAGATACATAAAATAAAAAACATAGAATTTTACTTTATTTTTTAATGAGCTGGTATCTGTTTCTTCAAATGACAGATAATGCCAGTGTTCAGGTATTAATTTTCTTCCTTTACTTTCAATGGAAATAATATAACTTTGCTTTGAAATATTTACACATTTTCAGGCAAGGCGTTAGGAACAATAACACTAATTTTAGATGAATTTGTAAGCAAAAAGATTCAAGGGATTGTGTGTGGCTGTAATGGAAGATTTGTGTGTGGGAATACATGAGACCTTCAGCTAACCACCTCGTTTCAGCATACCAGCATTATTAGATATTTGTAAGCAAAACATACCTTGCAACTCCACATCAGACCCCTGTGCAAAGTGTGCAGGGGTAGATGGGCCAGAGGCAAAATTTGACCTACCTACCTCAGCTGGAAGGATTTGTCCCTTAGTTCATAAATCCATCTGGTAGCTTTTGAGATGTATTGAGAAGGAGGACTAGGTTATGTTTTTATGAATCTGAGCCACACTTAGGTGAGAGACAAGGTGCATTGATGAGGATGTTGCATTGGGCCGGGATGGATTTTTATGTAGATATATATATAGTGCATAATTCTTTCTCCCAGCTGAACAGGAAAGCAGTGTGTGCATTTAGCATAATTAGTGCTTGCTCAGTGGCCCTGGCCTCACCATTGACCTATGGAAAGAAGCCACTTCTGAGGCTAGCTAGTTTATCTAGCACTTGCTCTCCCAATGCCTCCCCTGAAGTCAGCAAAATGGTGGCTGCAAATACCCAACCAATTTTTTGACTGACTGGCTATGAATATGCTGCTCTGAGTTTTATTTATGTTATGTGCCAAGTTTTACAGTTTAGTTGTTTATGTTATAGGGGAAACCATAGCAACCTTTGTAAAAGAGGGAAAACAATGGCTAGAATTATAAGGATATGTAAAGAGGAAATCATTAAGAAGATAGTTTTGCATCTTTGGCTAAGAGTTTAAAAAATGAGTACTTTTCTAAAATGAGGTAGCCAAGTCCATGTATAGGCATGTATCATGATTATCAAAAGTGTGGAGTGTCCAGCAGCTCCCATTGACCTCACTACTTTGAAAATGAAGCCCTCGATTTAGGTATCTAAATATACAAATAGGAGCCTAACTTTAAACAAATGCTTATGCTTTTGAAAACCAGAGCCTCAAATCAGAACCATCATTTTCAAGTGAATGCAACAGCAACTATTTACTACAGGCCATAGTACTCCATTCTAATTACAGTAATGAGAAACTTCATTTATTTCCTGTAGTTTAGCGGTATCAAGCCCATTCTGGGTCCTGGGCCAGGTCTAGACATCGAGCTCCTCCCAGGCTGAATCTGTGGCAATTCATTTGGATGGCAATGTGCATCCAGGCTGAGGGACAGCATGGATCCAGGGGCGTGTGCCTGCATGGAGCTGGGGGCATGCAACTGCATGGAACTTCATTCTGTCAGAGCTCTGAGCTGCTGCACACCATTGGCTCCTTGCAGATGCATGTCCCTGACTATGCTGTGTGAACATGGATCCATACAGCCACACTGCTTCAGATTCATGCTGCCACATGCCCTGGGCACTTCTAACCAGAAGTTGCACAGAGCAGGGAAGAGGTGACAGCTGCAGACTGTTTCGCTCCCTCTCCCAGAAACACTTCTACTGATGGAAAATTTCCACTGCTAGAAATAAATGCCTCTTTGTGGCCCAAGTTTAGATAAATTGAACCATCACAACCTGTACTCAGATGACAAAAACATAAAGAGTACAAAGCTTGTACACAGTACTTCCCGTTATATCATGGATCTTACCCATGCATGACTGCACTACAGTGTGAAACCTTTGATGTGGTTATTGACATTTGCTCAGTGCTGCATTGAGGTGGGTAATTATGTCTGCTATGGGGTGTAGCATATGCAAAAATGTGAGCACCTCACTGTGGCACTCTTTTGGTGGTGTGGATGTGCCCTGTGTGTCCCCATGACTCTTTTGTGCAAGTACATGACAAACCTGACCCATTAAAAAACAAAATAAGCAAGCATTAGGTTTGAGACCAACATTGGAACTGTCTGATTGCTTCAAGGTTATCTAGCCTGGCATTTTTTCTCTGACTTCTAAGGCTCGTGACTATTCAGGGTATTCCACATTAGCAGCATAGTTTGAAGGGCTATATTGTTACCTTTCAAACTTGGTGAAAAAAGATTTTAATCCCCACAGACTTGGTCTTACTTATGACCTTTCCATTCCTAGTGTTAATGCCAGATATTTTTTATGTTCATGTGGTTTCTAGGACAAAGGGGAGGAGGAAGAAGAGGAGGAAACTTCAGCCATAATTCCTCCAAAATGGAAAGCAACAAAAATTACTAAATTGACTCTCTGGACTCCTGCCCCTGAGAAGCCCCTACCTCCTGAAGAGCCTGCAGCAGCAGCAGCAGCAGCAGCAGCAGAAGAGGAGCCAGCAAATGCAGGTTTGTCCTGATGAGCTGCTGGACACTTTGGCTTCCAAGTAGTTTTTGCCTGTTTAATTTGCATAATAAATAAGATGTACTTCGTAGCTTAGGTGGTGTTGAATATTAGCAATTAGCATGGCAAGATGAACCTTCACGTTCATATACTGCACGTATAGGCTTTCTATACTTTCTTTTGCTATAATATAAGTAGCAAGAGACAACTCTCTTGGAAAGTCTGTAAATTATTATGGGCTTTCAGGATTGATATTGTGATCTATATATAAACAAATTCAGGAAATCTAATGAAACTGCTCACATTAGTAGAAGCTACAGGATTGAGCCAAAGATATTAGCTGTTACCTAATAATAATAATAATAATAATATTAATGACAGGTTTGTTTTTTCCTCCTTGTAATTTGGTCTGTTTCTAAGTTTCTCCCATCTCAGCTGCTGCAGAAGTTGTTGAGAGTGCAGAGCCTCCTGCTGAAGAAACAACTGAAGCTATAACCCCACCTAAAGAATCAGAAGAGGAGGAGGAAGTTAACAAAGAAGATGAAGTGGATCAAGGTGAAGAAGAAAGAGAAACAAGTAAGTATAGCATCATCTAAAATGATGCATGTCACCAACTGAAAACATGTCACTGGTGACATAGTGGCTAAAAATAACCATGTACTGCTGGCACAGCACAGTATGGGCTGCTACTGCACCGTCATTTAGTACTTCCAAAATGACGGCTCAGTAACAACAGCACCATAGGGGCACATGTAGACGCACCTACTGTATAGGCGCTCGTTTATCCTTCCGGAAAGTTCTTATATAGGGACACCTCCTCGGAAAGCCAGCTTCTAATTCTGTATAGTCAAGCTGTAGCTGTTGCTGTGGTTCAGTGGCAGAATCCTTGTCTACCATGAAAAAGACCTGGGTTTGATTCCCAAATGCAGGTATAACTACAGCCATTGAGGCACTAAATGTCCAGATTTGGTCTGGCCTTTGGATATTGTCTCAATGGTCTAAGGAGGGGATGGAAGGTCTGGACAGCCTCCACTCCATACGTGTACATGTCAAAGGTCCTGGTGACCCCTCTCTCTCACACTCTGATCCAGAATGATTAACGATTGCCTAACATACTCAAGTTTATGTTTTTTTACTGTTTTTAGGATGGAAATTATACTTGTACATAGCATCATTTGTGTATATGTGTAGTACCATTTACTAACGCATATGCCTAACTGTGTTAGTAAATGACTACATTTGCAAAGTTGAGATTCGAGAAATAAGAGATCAGGCTAAAGTCCCTTGGAAAATTTGGCCCTTCCATTTCAACCACTTCTGCCTTCCCCCATGAAAGCAATTGTGTATTTTTAACTCAATTGGATTTAAAAACAACAAAAAGCTTTAATCAGTAATACAATAACATTTCTATATTTTTATCTTTTTTTTAGTTGAACAGTTAGCCAAAATCTGGTGTCTAGCAAGTCATTTCTGTTAACTGGAGAAATTAATGATGGAGTTGATTGTATTTGACATAATCTAGTTTATTTATAAATAACATGCACAAAGTCCTGTTCCCCTACAAATAGAAATAATCAGGTAACTGAAGAGTTTCTTTGTTTATAGTTTCACCTTCTTTTTAGCCAACACTATAAGCAAAAAATGTTGTCTCTCCAAGCCCCACTCCAATGCTAGTCTGGCTGTCTCTCTGCCTTTCTGTTTTCTCTTATCTGGGAATGTCTGCACTGCAAACTTACTGTCAGGCAGTGGCACCCAACTTTTCTATACTCCTTCATGCACATTACCTCCCATATCAGAGGCTACAGTAGTCGTGCTCCTTTCAGCTTAGAAAGTAGCATGTGTGGAGCAGTGCATGTGTTTGAGCATGCCACTGCATTGTATCTGTTTCTGCAGCATTTCACACTGCTTCCCACACCCCTGGAAGCCTCAGCCCGTACAGTAGCTGTAGCAGTTCCCAGGGCCATTGTTGAGACCTCATGGCTCATTTGGAACTCAGGCCTTAAAATGGGTCTGTTTGCTAAAACACTTATTGGGCTCAGTGACAATTTTTGCCCAGTCTGGCCACAGGAAGCAATTTATAGCCATGACCAAACAATGCACAGCTGTAGATAGCTTCAGAAATGGCCAATTGGGTGAAAATCTGATCCCCCATTGCATGTTTTGGAAATCAGTTGTCCTTGCACGCTTATCTTGAAGGAAAGGTAGCTATTACGCCCATTATCTTCAGTGAGGTTTAACCCAATCCACAATAATCATAATGTAAAAAGAAGTTTGGTTAGGGAAGAAAATAGGATTTCATCATCATTTACAATCATTCAGTTTTTCATATTTGTGCTATAACAAATATTTATTTTACAAGAAAAAGCCTTTCCTGGAGGTTGATCTGATCAAGAATCTGATGCAAGCAGAGTTTGAAATATAAATCCAAAACAGGACACCAGCGCTCTCTCTCTCACTACAAAGAAGACTGATAAATTCACAAATAGTTCTCTTTGTAGTAAGCCAGAGAGAGCGCTCAGACTAGCCGTCACACATGGGAGGCTTTGCACTCTGGATAAAGATCTTATGGCTTGATCCAATTTAAGGCACTTGGACACCATCATTCGGAAATCTAACATGATTGATGAGAAAAACCTAGTTTTTTAAATAAAGACAGTATAAATTGGATACAACTGTTGCAAATGACATTGCAAGGAATTCAGAAATTAATTTTTAAAATTATCATTCCAGAATATTTTATCAAAATCAGAAAATTCTGCAAAACGCAGCTTCTGCATTAATTATATTTTATCAGTAAATCTGCCTAATTAAAAAATGGACCTAATATTTGTAACTGTTTAAACTGTTCAAAGTTGTAAACCTTTAATCTTGTAGTTCTCATCAGCAAATAGTTGATTTTCAATTTTTTTATCAGTCCATTTCATGTTAAGGCTAGTTAAAAATTGACCACAGGAGTCAGACAGACAGTTAAGCAGCTTGAAAATATGCTGAGACAATCCCTAAACATCCAGGGCCAGTTCCCTGAATTCTTGTAATTTTTTTGCCCTCATTACTACTTTATTAGTTCATGATCTCTCATAATGAAGCCCCAATTAAGCCGTCAGCATCCCTAGTAATTAGTAGCTTTTTGATGAACACAATCAGTTCATTTTATCCTACAGCGTCTCCTCTACAAGGCCTGAAGTGCAAGTAAGAGTTATGTACTCATGTCCTTTTATTTATTTTTTTATTTTAGTAATAGGCTTTTTATATTGCTAACATGAATACAGAAAATAAAACATCAGTTTATCATTGATATAGTGCCTAGGAGCCCAGCTGTGGACCAGCACTCCATTATGCAAGGCACTGTATAAACCAAGGGGAAAAACATAGGGGAGAAAAGGACACAAGCAACTGTGAAATCAGTTAGCCTAAATATAATACCTAGGAAGATGCTGGAACTAGTTGTTATATAAAAAAAAAAAAAATCGCATTGTAAGCAACTAGAGGATAATACGCTGATAAGAAATAGGCAATATGTTTTTGTTTTGAATGGATCGTATCAAACCAATCTAATTTCACACTTTGATGGTATAACTGTCTGAAGAGATGGGGGTGGGAAACAGCTGTTCTATCTCGACTGTTAGTAAGGCTTTTGACAGTCCCATATGACATTCTCATAGGTATAACTAGGGAAATACAGTCTAGGAGAAATCAGGTCAATGAACAACTTGTTGAAAAAGCATCTTAATTATTAAGAGTCTGTTGTCAAATATGTTAAATAAGGCAGGGTCTGGTACTCCTCAATACTGCCATTCTCCGTGATGTGATGAAGAAAAATTTGAAGATGACACCAGCTGGAAGGAATTTCAAAGATTTTGAAGGACAGCATTAGAATTTAGAGTTATCCCGATAAATTGGAGAAATGGTCTGAAATCCATAAGATAAAATTGATTAAAGACGTACAAAATATCCCTTTTACCAAGAAAAAGTCAAAAGCAAAAATATGAAATTCAGACTAACTGGATTGGCAGCAGTACTGCAGAAAGGGATTTGTGGATTAAAGCTGGTTATAAACTGAACACAAGTCAATAATATGATGTTGCCAAAAGGCAAATGTCATTTAGGATGATATTAACAGGATCCTGGTATGTAAAACATGAGAAGTTATTACTTTGTTCTACTAGGCACTAGTGAGGCCTCAACTGGAGTACTGTGTCCAGTTTGGAGCACCACAAATCAAGAAAAATAAATTAAAAATGGTGAGGGGGCAACAGGAATGTTAGAGGTTTAGCATCTAATATATGAGAAAAGAATTGGGGTATGTTCTTACATGCATTTGAAGTATTCCAAATCCTGCTCCAATTTGGAGTGATTCAGATTCACGATGCTTCATGCACATACACCTCCACCAAAAGTACTTCATAATGTCCAAGAAGGGATGCAGCAGCTGTGTTCTCCAGCATGACTCTTAGCCTCCATTCTCTGGAGGTTCCCAAGGACAGCTGAGCACACAGGAGAACAGCGGGTTCACATTCATTGTCTGCCCCCTGTCATGAAAAGTGAAGCAGTATGGGATCAGGAGGACCAAGCAACTGCCTGTCCTGTTCTTCTGAAGGATGCAGGCATTTCAAAAAGTGTTTAAAAAAACATCTCAAAGATATTCCTTTTTTCTGAGAACCATGTTTGATGCACTTTGGCCATACATATCTGCATCTTGCTGTTTGGAGTGCTTCAAAGCACTTTGAACATTTCAAATAGCATGTCTGTTTATGGCCTTGGTTTTTAGCGTAAAAAAGAGAAGGCAAAATGGGACCTGATAACTGTCCATAAAAAAAAAAAAGATAAAAAATTGTTTTAAAGGGGCCAGTGATAAGCTGTTCCCCTTGTTTACCAGGGCAAGACATGAAGTAGCCTCAAGGCAGTTTGGTTAGATATTAGGAAAAACTTGTTAACAACTCTAAACATAACTGAGCACTGGATAGAGATGGCAAAAAATCAGAGTTCTGGTTCATGAGAAGTTTAGATAAAAAAAAATTAAAAAGATAAAACCAGTGTTTTTTGGAGGGTCTGGCAAACCAGATGCTCCCAGGATCTTCAGCTGATCAGTGAAATTGAGATTCTTGTCCATGTCACTGCCGATATCAGCATCAAAATTGAGTAGTGTGTCATTTTAATGATCCATTTCAGGAGGCTTCCAGCATCCCCAGACCTCCAGCAGGCTACCTGTTGGCCAAGGATCTGCAGGTGCTGGAGTCCCCAGCTCTGAGTCAGACCTACCAAGAATCCAGGGAGGGCTCTCTTGGAATTCTAGTTTGGATTTGGTGAAAGTTTGATGAATTTAGGATGTTTCAAATGAAATATTTCAGGGTCAAACAAATGCCAATTTTCAACAAAATATTATTTTATTGGATACTTTCCAGCCAGGTCTAGTAAGGAAAGAATCCCAGTCATTGGCGATTTTTGGAATGGGTTCGACAAATTTCTATTGAGATTCTTTAGGTATATGTGACACTGTAGAGCCCCAGGGTGGACTAGAGGACTTCTAGTGTTCCCTTCCTTCTAGGCCTATATTTCCATAATTCTGTATTATGCCAATCTTCTGTTAAGGGTAGGGTTTTTCAAAAGCGCATAGTTTAGAGATCTTTCCTTAATAATTAACCAGATAGATTATGCCGAAGTCTATATTATGTTTTCTAGGAAAAGTTGCACTAAAATGAAATTAAAGAGAAACCTACAACTTGAAGCACAAGTAGCTTACAATACATTTATCTCAATTTTCCTATTTGGTTTTCCTAACAGTAAATACTAATTTAGAAGAGAAGGAGGAGGAAACAAAGGAAGCTGAAGAGACAGACATAAGTAGAGATGATTAACACCAAATAAGGAAATTACACAGAAAAACCTAGGTAAAATATCCTTGTATTATTCTTATTTGATTAATGGCCATTTTTCATTGTTCTGAATAAACATTTTTATTGGTACTTTATGAAGACAATGCCTTCCTGATGTTTCTCTGAAATCAGAGTGTATCATTTCCAAGTCTGGTTTATTACATACAGTATCTAACTACTGGTTGAATTAATTGTGGGACTAGACACATGCAACACGTTACTTGTATGCATAAGTATTTGCAGGATCAAGACTTTGAACTGCTTCACATTATGACTTATCAGTGGAGCATACAAAAGTGAGGAGAAGGAAAATTCTCTGGTTATCTGCAATAGGTCAGACTATTGGTACCTGGAATCCAGTAACTGGCTCCTGGCAGTAGTCTGTAATGGTTCTTCACAGGAAGTAAACCTTGGATGTTCCAACAAACTTCAATTCTTAGGTGGCACCACAAAACATGGTTTCCATGTTGGAAACTAGATTATACTTCTACCAATATTTGTGAAATTGTAAAGTTACAAAGCAATTAACTTGGCATTCCACATGCTTGGTAAGTAGTTCAAAGTGTATCTAGCCAGGTGGGTTGCACAAAGTAGTATGTGTGCACACATTAGTAGTGGAGGCTTTTGTACATCCTCAGTGAATGAGTGGAACTGCACAAACCTGATGCAAAAAATCTCTTGGTGCTTCAGATAAGGTTGATTCCTCATGTATAGCAAAACTAAATTAAAGGGAACTAAATAGGAGAGGCTGCATTAATGCCGTGTTCAAATTACAATGTTGATGACAAAAATCAAGAACATACAAAATTTAAGATTTTCTCAATAACTTGAACTCCTTCATGCTTACATAATATTTAGGCCCTGCTTCTGCACATACATGAGTACTTACTTAACTTTTAGCATTTGAATAGTTTCAATTGATTTTAATGAATATTCTTGTCTTCTTACAGTTAAGCATGGGTATATGTGATGGTAAGCTTGGAGCTTAAGATAAAAAGTTAGCAGCCTGAGACTATTCTATTTTTCTAATCTTGGTAGGTCATGAGATATCAAACCAGTGTTCCTGAAACAAGAGTAACTTCCTGTAGTCTTCAACCTCAGACCAGGATAACTGGAATAGAATTCCACCTCAGGGGGAAGGAGAAAATGTTTTAGCGACAGGTTTTCTTGTAATTTTATAAAAAACAATCTGCTTAAAACTGCTCAGGAGTTTGGGATGTTGGTAGTAGAGATGAATTAATTGATATCCACAGTAGTGTAACTAGGGATGGGTGAGAGGGGCACCCAGCCCAATGCCAGGTTAGGAGGAGCATTGGAATCGCCCCCCACCCTATGTAGTCTGCACCCCAGCAGCAGCACTGTCATGCTTGGAACTCCAAAACAGTTCTTGGTTGCTACTGCTTTGAGAGCAACAGCCAATGTGGGCAGAGAATGCACAGTGGCAGCAGCAGCAGCTCAGCCAGGACTGCATAGGATGGATAAGGGTAAGCCTTCTGCCCTCCTGCCTCCTTCTCTTGGAACCTGCATTCCTCCACCCTTCACTCTTGAAGTGCCTTCCAACCCTCCCAGCTGTCCTGCCGGGTTTGCCCCAAGTGCCAACTCTGTCAGTTATGCTACTGGACAGGACAGCCGTGGTAAAGAGGCCATGGATGTAAAATAAGTGGAGTTTATAATCTGGCTGGGTAGTTTCTTCTCCTGTCTAAAATGTTTTAGTGAATTAATAGCCATTTAAATTTTTCAAATTTAACATATTCTTCTTCACAGTAAGGGTGGCCAAAATTTGGAATGGGCTTCCAAGGGTGGTGCTGGATAGGCATCTGGCTGGGTTGATCTGACCCCAGCAGTCTTTCCTGCCTAGGCAGGGGTTTGGACTCTATGATCTGTTGAGGTCCCTTCTGACCCTAGCATCTATGACTATATTCTGTTGTAAAGTTGTAAACAGCTACATAACATATTTAATCAGACATTGCTACCTCAAGGGTGCCTTAATTAAAGTTTTCATTCTTGACTGATTTATTAATTTTTTCCCCCCTTTAAGCTCTTTATGAACTCTGATTTTCAGGACACTAACCACTTGTGAGCGCTTTTGGTAGCTTTTGGATAGATTTCCTGTTTCTGTAATCCAGGGATTATGGTACATTTCCAGTGCACAAAGGAAACTATCAGACCTGTGCATAGAACAAATAAGGATATAGAAACAAAAATTCAATCTTCAGATTTATTTTATTTTGGTTTGCTCCTCTTCTCCTTTTTTTAAGTGTTGCTCCTGTACCATTTCTATTCAACTCTGTCTTTAGTTCAGGGACACATGTGACCTCTAGTGGTAGGACTCCAAGATTCACATCCCCTTTTGGAAGGGCCTGTAGTAGCATTGTAGCTGTGATGGTCCAGGGACTATACAAGAAGTAATTTGTAGGGCAGTTGAGACAGGTGAGAGCCTCTCTCTTTTTACTCAGACATTATCTCATTCACTTATTACTGTTATTTCGCCTTGGTTCTCTAGTCTTAAAGCAGGAATCCATTTTGCTGGGCACTGTATAAGCACTGAACAGAAAGATGTTCCTTGCTGCAGATTGCTTACAGTTTACCACCTTCATTGCTTCAGCATCATTCAGCAACGTGCTTCACATTGTTAATTAGAATGTGCTAATTAGCGTTCTAATCCCACACTCAGAAACTTGCATAATTAACAATAACTAGATCAGGCCCTAAATCAGATACAAGCACCTTAAGAGACCAAACAAGATACAAATATTGTAGAGCCTCTCTAAAATGGTTATTTGGTAGCAGGCACCTGTGAAAAATGGTTTTTGCGAAGAGATTGTTATCTCTTCCATGCTTTATCTTTCCTGCTTTCCTCTCCATTCTTATGGACTGGAGGGTGCTCATTTTTTTGGTGAAGTTACATCACAGCAAATTTGGGGCTCCATGACACAGGGTCAGGAGCACAGTGCCAAACAAGGTTCTGCATGTAGATTCCTTGATGCAGATTAAATTTACCTTGTTCAATATTTATTACTGTATTGCTTCCCTTGCAGTGGAAACTGCAAGTACCTTGATAACGGAGAGAAAATGTCATTACTGTTCAGCCTGGCTTCTAGAAATACTTCTGCATGCTCTGCTAAAATGTTATTTTCCAAAATTTAATGTCTTAGAGAGGGGAAAATGAATTACCAAAGCTTGCTTTTCTTAAATACTTGAAGTTTTTCTTCTTTACCTGCCAACTTCAATTTTAGCATTACATGCCTGAGACAGACCAAACTGGCACAAATTCAGCCAGATCTAACATGAGACTTTTTTCTAGATATTGTGAACAGTGTCAGGTGTTGGGGTGGATGCTGGTTTGGATTCAAGGCATTGAACATATCTCTAGAAGTTTCTATAAGAAGTTCATCACCTTGGTACCCAAGTTCCTTTTTCCTAAAGTTAATTGGAGCTGTGGCATCTCTCTGAAATATATTAGGACATGTGCTTAGTTATGGGCTCTAATTATTCATTTACATATCTGTCAGTCTCCCAACTTTTAAAACGTGGGCCAATTTGGATTCATTTCTGAAGTTCTGATTCAACAGAGTTTCTATCACAAAGCAGGTTGATGTACAAGATAGCAATTCTCTAGTTTTATTTCCGTACAGGTTTGAGCTGTAGGAAAGCCTGCTTTGTAAAACAGTCCAGCTATTTACAAACCAAGCCTCTTTCAAAAACACTGAGATCTGTATTATAGGATATAGGAAATGTCCTATCCTAACAGCCAAATTGTAGCCTGGCTTATTGATAAGTCAATGCCTCCTGTTGGCCTGTCACCATACTGGCCCACCACTTCGTCTAGGGAAGTCTGTCCAGTCTCGTCTGCCATGACTTGTTGGGAATCAATCTGTTGAAATAAGTGGGAGGCTGCCCATTTAATACCCTGATGCCAGGAGGGTCACACACAACTCCGACCTTCCCATGCCTTGCAGATGGCATCCTAGAGTAGCTCTTTACTCTGGTTCGTGGCTGGGCCAAACTAAGCCCTTTGGTAGGCCTCATATATTCATCCTTTTACTCTGCCCCATCGAGCCTCATTCAAACTGCCCCCCTCTTACTGGGGCCTCTTGCACTCCACCCTCTCCCACCGGGTCTCTTACATGCTGCTTTTCACTGAGCCACACTCAGCCCGCCCTGTACCCTTGTGTGACCACGTAGGCCATCAGGCCCCGGTGCAGCCTTTCAGGTCTCTCCCACGAGCCTCATCCAAACAGTGACCAGACAATTCGTCTGGCCCTGGATGGAGCTCTGACCCAAGACCCTCTCTGGGTGACTTGTCACTCTCATCCCCTTCACTAGGGCCTTATGGTCTTGTATCTCCTGAGCTCAGGTGCTTTTCTCTGGGCACACCCTGGCCCCACCACACATTATGCCCCCTACACTAGGGCTTCGAGGTCTTGCACCCCCTGGGCTCAGGTGTCTCTCTCTGGGCTTGCCTGGCTCCCACTATCCTCAGGGTCTTACACCCCCCATGGGCTCAGGTGCCTCTTAGTAGGCATGCCTGGCCCTACTACTTTCATTGCTTCTCAGTGGGTTGCGGGGGCTGGGGTTTTAAGGTGCCTTGCTCCAGGGATGTAACCGGCCTAGCATTTCTGGGGGGACTTTCCTGCCATGGACAGCCTCACCAGACCGCCCTTCTCCGGCAGGGTGCAGTTTTCACACCCAGGACCAGAAGCCTCCTGCCATCCCCATAGCTCCTGCCCTTACTTCCAAGATGTTCCAAACAGCTGCTCAGCCAGCTGTTGCTCTTTTGGCTGCCAACAGCAGACTGCTAGCTTGGCCCCAAGGGTCTGGAACTAAAATGGAGGCTGCTCCGCCCCTTCCTCCAATCTCAGGGCCCTCCTACAGTCATGTGACTGGCTCTTTATTCCAGTTCTCACCTGTCTGCTGCCCTGATGGCTACTCTAGCCCTTAAAGTGCCAGGCACCCAAAGGTGCTCTGTCACAATAAGTCATCTCCTTCCCTAAGCTCTTACATGGCTTGAGAGGTGAGGGTGTAGCAACTGTTCTGTTCTAAAACAAATTCTGGCTCAACAGAAAACAAGTGAACATCCGTATTTTTTAGGGGAGTTCTATTGGCAAAGCTCCCTGCAGCCAACCTCTGGAGTTTGCAAAGAGAGCACGCTCTTTAAACTTACTATAAGCATTTCAGCCTGGGGATGTCTTAGCTAATTCAGTTTAGAAACAAGGCAAAGATAACAGTGCTAGTACTCTTTACAAAAGACATCTTTAGAAGTCAGAAGAGGAAGGAATATTAATTTAAAAATCATGAGATTGCTTTCTAGACATTAGCTCTCTGACTGTGCATGTACACACAGAAAAAGCGAACCATCCCAAGTAAGGGCCAAACAACTTAGGGTCAACCAGTTTCATTCAACTAGTAGGCATAGCTGGGGATGGTCAGGTCTCCCCTATAAATGACAGAGAGGTGCTACAAAAGGCTCTTGGAAAAGATTATGAAGCAGAGGGATGGGACTTTGAGGAGTGCTGGCTGGTGGTGAGTTTTACTAGACAGCAAATACATCAACAAAGAATAAAACTGAGTCCTGGAAAACATTTGGATGTAACAGGGAGTCCTTTCTGGGTTGGGAAAATGGGTCAGCCGCCTTCCATGTAGGCACAACATTTAACATGTCACTGTAGAGTCACTGAGGGTGAAGCTGCATGTTACACTTAACATTCCATGGATTTAGTATTGTCTAAGTGGCATTAAAGTTAAGTGTTAATGTTACGTGGCATTCACGTACAGTGAATGCTTGTTTTATCTCCATGGAGCAGACTGAAGTTTCCTTAATACAAGCTAAGTAGCATGGTGCAGAGTTAAACCTTGCCTGAAGTGGCATGACTAAAACACTCAAAGCACTTAGCATGAGTTAACTAGCTTTAAGCTATGCATGGCATGTGGATGCATACATTTTAAGCACCTTTAGTATGGTAAGTGTAATGGGTAACTTTACCCTGAGATATTTTCATTGACAGAATTCCTTTCATCCAGCTTTTTCGCAAACAACTCACTGGAGATTTTAAAATAGCGGTTACTCTCCTGCACTGAAACTGCTCCTGAAACATCCTCTGTGAGTGATCTAGCAGATATTCATCCCAACCTTGAATACCACAGAAGATGAAAAATAAATTATTTCTTTAGATAGATTGAAACCAACTACAAAATCCCATTTTTATGTGCATTTCTCACTAGTTTTTAGACTGATAGTTTGGTAAAGTTGCCTACAAAGGATGTCTCTGGAGAGTAGATGACACTGCATATATTTTCTATTTTGTGCACTATTTATTCAGTCTGAGTCCTCAGATGTAGGGGAAGATCTAACAGGCAGCTGGAAGTGGCACCTTCTTTGGAGCAAGTTTTTATTTTTATCTTGCTAGACACTGAATGTGTTTTGCCTACTCTGTTTTTGTAAGCAGATTCACAACAGAAGTACTGACTGCCAATTAAAAGATTATTTCCAACCCTCTTACCTATAAATCTACTAGTAGACTAAATAGAAAATGTAAAGGTAAAAAGTCTAATTCTCCCCCATCCTTTCCCCCCCACCATATTAGCCAAACAGCAATGTAAATCAGAGATAGATCCCGATCCTGAAAACATAGATAAAGTGAATTATTCCAGTGACTGCAGTAGGATCACTCACATGAGACAAGTGACTTGAGTCAGTGCTTCTAGCATCAGGGGTCTGGTTTTCTTTACTGCATCATAGGAAACAGACCACCCCTATGCAGGGCTTCGCTGAGAGTGCAGGAAACTCTGAAATCCCACCTAAAAATGTTTTGCCCAATTGTTCTCTGAGGGGATGGGCAAGGGAAGCGAAGCAATTCTCCCACTATTTGGCCTTGGTAAACCTCACTTGGAGTACTGAGTCTAGGTTTAGACACTGCCTTTTGAGAAAGTTTTGGACAAACCAGAAAGTTTCCAGCAGATAACAATGAAGAGGATTAGAGGCTAGGGAATCATGATTTATGAGGACTGGCTGAAAGAACTAGGATTATTTAGACTACAGAAGAGAAGATAGGGGATTTGATAATAGAATCATAGAAAATTAGGGTTGGAAGGGACCTCAGGAGGTCATCTAGTCCAACTGCCTGCTCAAATCAGGACTGTCTCCAACTAGATCATCCCAGCCAAGGTTTTGTTTAGCTGGGTCTTAAAAACCTACAAGGATGGAGAGTCCACAACCTCTCTGGATAACCTGTTCCGGTGTTTTACTACCCTCCCAGTGAGAAAATTCTTCCTAATATCTAACTTAAATTTCCCTTGCTCCAACTTGAGACCACTATTCCTTGTTCTGTCATCTGTTACCACTAAGAACAGTCTAGCTCCATCCTCTTTTGAATCCCCCTTCAGTGGCTGAAGGCTGCTATTAAATCCCCTTAGTCTTCTCTAGACAAATACGCCCAGTTCCCTCAGTCTTCCTCATAAGTCATATCCCCCAGCCCCCTCACCATTTTCATTGCCCTCTGCTGGACTCTCCCCAATTTGTCCACATCCTTTCTATAGCAGGGGCCTGAAACTGAACACAGGACTCCAGATATGGCCTCACCAGTGCTGAATAGAGGGGAATAATCAGTGTAGAGGAAGAGGTGTGAATATTTTAATTTGTGCTTTTTTTTATAAGGAGGATATGAAAGGTTAGAGCAAAAAGCATACAATCTTCTGAGCTCAAGTTCGAAGACCATGTCTACATATAGCTTTTTCTTACAATTTCCCACCATTAATTTTAGGGGAAAAAAGCTTATTGGAGATATAGCCAAAAGGCTGGTTGACTGGTGTGCCCTTTGTATGATGATTTGTGCCTGTGCAAAGAGAGTGTAAACTACTATTGTTCTAATTTTATACCCTGAATTACCATGCAAGGTGCAAGGCTAGGAAAAATAAAGGCCAAATCACCTGTACAGTGCATAAGAACTGTCTCCTAGCTTCTTACTGTTTTTGCTGAAAAGCAAGAGCAGTTATAATGATCACTTTTCTTTCTTTCGCTTCAAAACCTAGACACAAGATTAGCTTTTAGTTCATTGTTATTTTTATCAAAACACACAAGTGTGTATTTTGTACCCCTTTTAATCTCTTACAATACATCACAGAGAACAATATATCACTCAGCCTAGATCACACTTTAAGACAAGTTATTGTGTAGATTTTTTCCTTTTTAGTATTATTCCACCAGGTGTCACTATAGGTTAATGTTACCACTAAACACTGGTACAGGAATTTAAAGAGTAACACGAAAAAGAAAGAGAAAAAGAAAAAAAGATTTTTTTAGCACTAGAAATTCAGGTCTGATCTAGCCTTAAATGTTGAAGTAATGACAACACAAGAGCTTTAAAAAAGAGAGATTTGAGCAGTTAAAAGGAAAGAGAGAGAATTTATTAGAAACAGTTCTGAAATGCCTAATTAAGTTCAATTAGTAATATTTTGAAGACGGTAACTTATGTTAAAGATTCACCGCACTCACCTCTTTAACAAAGGTATGGTAGTTACCAATAGGTCTTCACATTCCATAGATACCCTAGCAGAACAACAGAAAACCAGTTCTGACATCCTTATGATTCTAAGGCAAAATACAATGCACATTTTTAAAATGATAAACCATCCCAATTTTCTTTTTGATTTAACAAGCCAGAAAAATCCACAACCCTTTAAAAATCCTCTGCAGTTCATCTTTGAAGAGTTAAACAGAGAGAGAGATTCAGATAAATAAAGTAAAAACTGGATGGTAAAAAACTGGTTTTAGAAGGTGCATAAAATTGGAGAAGCTGAAAAAGATGCCCTACATTTTATTCTATTACATGAATCAACTCTACAACTGCCAACAAAATTTGCCTCATGACACTGGTATTCAGCAGTTTCTTTCAGATTTGGGAACACATCACATTGACCAGGGGGCCTACCACTCTAAAGCATTACTTGATGATGAAGACAATAAAACTAAAGTTTTACTGTCATATAGCTCCTTACATTAGTGGAACACAAAGTGCTTTACCATTGAGGTTGGTATTGTTACTCTCATTTTACCAATAGGAATGTGGGCCATAATTCAAGGATGGTGTTTGGAAAATGGCCTCAGTTGCGTGTCGAGTGGGGCACTGAGTAGTGACACCAACCCAGACACGCTCGGGGATGCCAAGTGTGAGAGAGGAAAAAAGCGCGACAAGTAGTAGGTGAAGAAAATTCATAAACTTACTTACAAACCAACAAGATGATTAACGAGTTGAATACTATTTACAGTGGCAGGTAGACACAGACGACATGGTACAGGTAGAAAAACGAACAACTGATGGGTAGCGGCGAGTAACAAGCAAGGTGTAATCGTGAAGGTCGACTGCAGCCGAAAATACTATCAGTACAAGTATGATGCCTAGTTGGGCAACACACAGGGCGTTCCGGATAGCACGTGGTCTAGCTATAAGCTGTGGTAGCCTATGCTAGGAATCTAGCTAGAGGCCTAGGGGTCTGTCCAGACAAGACAGGTGATCAGGCTGTCTTCCTGAGTTCGGGAGCGTCTGGGGACCCTACGCTGAGGCGCGCAGTCCCCTTTATAGACTCCCTAGCCAATCAGGGTCCCCCCTTGATGGAACATTCTGGAGGCCTCAGCATGCTGGTCCGGCCAGTCACGCTCTAGGGGCAACTTCTGATTGATTAGGCTACTAGCGATCACGCACCGTCCGCATGATAGTGCAGGCTAAGGTCTCATTCCTCCGCCACTGCATCACCGAATACCAGTCACGGGTAGCCATGTCACTTAATGTCTTAAACAACAATCTGATGGAGTCACATCACCTCCTGACAAGGAATAGAAACGAAATGTGACATGCCCATAAAACAGACCAGAGACAAAACCAGGAATATAGCCCAACATTTCCAAACTCCCAGTCCAGTGCTCTGTCCATTACACTGCTCTGCCTTCTTATCTAAATCTTAGCAAACATCCTCTAACCACACAGGCTATTGTCAGGATCAAAGGGATACTGCCAAATTAATAATATTGGCCAAAGTTTTTCATACTGGGTGCCTATAGCTAGTCTCCAATACTCACTTTTATGCACCTAAATGGAGGTGGTTTGATTTTTTAAGAGATGTTGCAGCATCTTAGAAAATCTTAAATTTAAAACATTCGGCCAAGATTGTCATGAACAAATTCCCTTGTGTCGGTTACTTGATATAATTTTAAGTCCTGACTTTGCAAGTCTCTATATGGGTTGGCTTCTTTGCCCACAGAGAATTCTCCCTGTCTGAAACCGTGGTGCTAAGTATAGGGGACCTTTTGGATGGAACAGCTCATACATACCCTTCAATTATTAAAAGTGGAAGAATTTTAAATAGCCCATTGTTTCTGTTGCATACTTTTTCATCTCACTTAGCCTGAGCAATAAAAATAGACTGATTGTTTTCAGTGTGTTTCGTGCACATGCAGTAGCACATTGTTACCATATTAAAGAGAAAAAGAAAAGGAAGAGAAATGCTTAAATCCAGTAAAAATATCCCTCCCCCACTTTAATTGAGATCAAGTAACCTGAAGTGTACATTTACAGTGGAAAAGGCATGTCACACTGGCATTGCAGAATTCTGGGTTTATAGCCTCAGTGATTTCCACATCAACTCTATTTCACTTAAAACTAACATAATAGTTTCTAATTATCAGACCTGCAGCCAGAAGCTGGAATCTAACAACAACCAAAGCAGGTTCATTCCTTCTCATGCTTCATCAGAATAAAGGCTCCCTCAGATATTCCTCAAGCTATGCCTTTGATAGTCCATCATCCTGAAAGTAGTGACGCCTGTGTAACTCTCCCCAACATTGCTGCCAAAGAGCCTGCACAGGTGTGTTACTGATGCACAGGCACAGAGAATCAAAACTCATGGTCTCTCTGGGCTGTGAATGCCTCACAGGAGTGTAATGCAAGAGAGTTATTTCTTCACTGTACCCAGTTGATGTGACAGAATGAACAGTTCTGGGGAATAAGAAAGTGCTGTTGTTTTAAGAGTCACTTTTCAGAGTAGGTTTAATTTTAGGCCTTTCTAGTCTTTTATTTGAAATCTCCATTTTGAGCCCAGACTAACTTATAGTTGATGACCCCTGGATTGGATTTGGGGGTTCTTTCAGCCTGCCTTTGTTCTCATGCAAAACAAGTCCTTTAATGGAGTGAATGTAGAAGCAAACTTTATTAGAATTTCCAATGATGCATATTGTTAGCACATAAAGAATAACACTACCTATCTAGATATACTTTTGTAAACTAAGCAGAGATAAGGAGTCTTATAACTTAGAGGTTTTCTACCTTAGGCTCTTAAAAATTGCTAACAGGTGACCAGCCTGGTAAACAGATCTTACTCAGATTCGGAGTCTAAAGTGCTAAGGTTCGTCATTATGACTGCAGAGAAGAATCTCAGCAAAAGGGTGCCAAAGGACCACATCTCAGAGCACTGAGCCCCTTTTTATCCCCTTCCCTGAACAAAGCCTTACATCATTACATAATAGAAACTTTGACAAATATGGTAACAAGAAGATGCCATATATTATTCTATTAGTCAAGCTGGCATATACTAACATCATCCTTTGATCAGGATTATATGTACTAAGACTGGCTAGTCTTCAAAGAAGTTTCTCTTGCCTGTGACTTGGTTCCTTTTACATTACTTCCCTTAGCCTTATTTATGCTAACATGGTCTAACTTAAAGTTAACACTGCTAAAAGCCTACTAAAGATACCAGAAGGCAAGCTAAAAGGATTCTAATTCAAGAGAAATGTCTACACTGTGTCTGTAGCATATCCTACAATCCTTGCAGGAGAGATGCAACAAGGGGCAATATATTATTATTTCAAAGCAGGTGCAAGAAAATTCCTGGGTTTTCTAAGAAAGCCTATGTTGGGGGTTCTTTTAAATAACATTTACTTAAAATGTTAAAGTTGTTTTAGAAATACCTGAAAAATTCCACTTTCCCCATGGCTGGTGCTGTCAGAAATTGGGTGTGAGGGGGAGAAAACATGCATCTCTTCTCTGCTTTCCCCTCCACATTTTTTGGCTGTATCCCCATGTAGGAAATAGTATACAGCTTCCCCCGCACATAAGGAGTCACTTGAGGAGGAAATACTGTCCCTGTGACTTGAATTTAGAGCACAGCTATTGTATCAGCCTGACCTCACCCCATTTTAGCAAGTCTCCACACATGACATAATCTCTTTGGACCAAGGTTGGGAATTTTGCAAATCTTTTTTCATCTAGGACACCAGACCAAAGCAATTCACAAGACTTGTTGAAGGAGCAGGTGTGCTGTGGAGCCCCACTTGGTATATCCATAACGCACTGTTGCAGGGTACTACAGTACCCTGCTTCTTTAAAGAGCTGAAACTGCTAAGGGAAGATCCCTAGCAGTGAGTTGGAAACCCCGGCTGCTGGTTACCAGGGCAGCCAGAATGAGCTAGTGGCCCACACCTGCCAGTGGTCAGCTGACTGGAAAGGGCAGGGCCTGGCTCATATATAAACCCCAGGGTTAAGGCCAGGAAGGCAGTTCCCTGCCAGCAGTTAAGGGGAAAGGTGCTCTCTCAGAGCAAGCAAAGGGGAGAGGCCTGACTGTAGGGGCAGCTTCTGAGACTGTTGAGGGATGGAGTATCTCCTGGTATGGTTTGAATGATGTTATAGCCAGGTGGCTTGAATTTATGTTACAGCCCAGGGGCTTGTGTTTTGTTTCCTGTTGTATAACATCAGTGGTTTGTGTAAAGCAATTAGGAGATGGAGGAGGCCTCATAGGGGGCCCATGGCAGTGTGGGGACCCTACCACCAGAGAGGGTGTGGCATTTGGGGTGCACAGACTCTGCTGCCAGAGAGGACAAGGGGGCCAAACTTTCATCAAGGCCTAGCCCAACCAACATTAGTACCATCTGTGAGGCTTGGGGTACGGTAAAGGAGTGGTTGGAGCCATGCATAGCCCGTAAGGCTAGGGTGCCCCAAAACACCCGTTGTGACATCTATCTTGGAGCGGGGCCCACCGTGGGTCCAGAAACCCCCGGGGTCCAGAGAATTAATCAAGACAGTGTCTAAGAGGACTGAAAGGCAGCCTCCCTATTAATCATTCAATCAAGGATGTGGTGGGTGAAAACAGAGGGTGCCCATTGCCCCAACTTGGCACGGTAAGGGGGCTTTGGGGAGATCACGGCCATCCTGTAGGGCCCCATCCTGTGGCACACACAAGGACACTGAAGCGGCATATGTGGTGGGAAAGGAGGCTTGAATGCTTGGCTCCACAGTGAAGGTGGGAGCAAGCTGAAGCAGACATAGAGGCTTGTTTTGTAGCCCAGTTAGTCTGCTTGAGAGATGTTTGCTGTCCAGCTGGAGGAGTCCTTGAATGTTACTTATGTAAGTGTAATTAATGACCAATTGCAACACAAAGGGACAACGACCATGTTGGTTATCTGACCATAACCGTAAGCATGCATACCAGCCTCTGGCTTCCTTACTATTCATTCCATCCAGGAAGAGCACATGCCAAGTGCAGCTGCTTCCTCAGCCTGATGAAGGGTATTTATACTCAAAAGCTTGCAAAGAAGAATTTTTTCCAACTATTTGAGTTGGTCTAATAAAAGATACCAGATTTAACCAAAGAATGTCTATCTATGTCCTTAGACCAACATGGCTATAACCTATCCCCCTGACCATAACACTGGCATTTCCTTATAGCTGAGTAAATCCTTCACTGTACTGCCTGAGCAGACTCAATTTTTGGATGACCTGTTGTAAAAATACACAGACCATTCCACAAAGGACCCAATATTGCCATCCATGATGGTTCCCACATTAAAACTATCAAATGTTGTATCACCTCCTTAGCTTTTATGGTCTCTGAGAGCTGCCTCAGGAGCCCCGAATCTAGTTCTTCCCCTTGGTGTGGGGGTCTGTAGCAGACCCCTACCACCAAATCCCTTTCTCCTTGCCCCCCATGTAACCTAACCCACAATCCTTCTACTTCCTCATCCTTCGATTCCATCTTGATGAGGGTCGATGTATATTGCTCATTGACATAGAGCACAACCTCTCCCCTTTTCTTCCTCACCCTGTCCCAAATCCCCTTGAGATTCGGAGCTAGGGGGCAGCAAAGGCACCAGTCACAGGGCTCAAGTGCTGATATACTAATGCTAGGAGCATGGGGAACAAGCAGGATGAACTAGCGCTCCTGCTTGCAGAAAACACCTATGACTTAGTAGGGCTAACAGAAACCTGGTGGGATTCGTCCCACGACTGGGCGGTACATATTGAGGGTTATAGGCTGTACAGAAAGGACAGGGTGGGGAAGAAAGGGGGAGGGGTTGCGCTCTACGTCAATGAAGGATATACATCGACCCTCATCAAGACGGAATCGAAGGAT
>NW_005842783.1:353723-354504 GCF_000455745.1 Alligator sinensis | reverse complement strand
GACCTTGTGGCTGCCTATAAGTTCATCACGGGGGCACAGAAGGGAATTGGTGAGGTTTTATTCACCAAGGTGCCCCCGGGGGTTACAAGAAATAATGGCCACAAGCCAGCAGAGAGCAGATTTAGACTGGACGTTAGGAAGAACTTCTTCACAGTTAGAGTGGCCAAAGTCTGGAATGGGCTCCCAAGGGAGGTGGTGCTCTCCCCTACCCTGGGGGTCTTCAAGAGGAGGTTAGATAAGCATCTAGCTGGGGTCATCTGAACCCAGCACTCTCTCCTGCCCATGCAGGGGGTCAGACTCGATGATCTATTGAGGTCCCTTCTGACTCTAACATCTATGAATCTATGAACTAGAACTGGTGCTTTGCACACAGCTTGATTCGGAGTTTACAGCAGCTGCAACTGCTCTGTTCCTCACAGTTCATGAGATTATGGCTGCTCATCTAGAGGTCACCTACTATAATTAGAAGCAGGATTAAATTACCTGTGAAATTTAGAGCAAAGAAGGCTAAAAAAATCCCCAAACCTTACATCATTCAGCCTGAAGAAAATGTTAAGGGAAACTCACAGGGGTAGGAGAAAACCAGCCTCCTGCAATTAAATTGTAACTTTCAGAGTCATCAGATAATTGTAAAGTGGCTGTGTATAGGAAGAAGGGTCTTAATTCTCATCCGGTGTATGGTCTTCTAAAAAAGCTAAAGTTCCTTGCATTGTGCCTCTGCTCCTAATGTGAAATACTGCCATGTCATCTCTACTGCTCTCAAAACAGAAGGGGTGGAGCT
>NW_005842783.1:318659-353692 GCF_000455745.1 Alligator sinensis | reverse complement strand
GGAATGGAGAAGTAAGTTGCTACCTTTTCAGAGCTATAATAATTTACTTGTAAGGCGGAGGTCTTTTACCACAATCTTACCAGGGCTGTTCTGTTGACCGCACAACTGAAGACCGTTCTGCTTAGGGCAAACCTTAACAGTTCAATCTGACCCTCACTTGGTCAGGCTTCTAACAAAAGACTAAAAAAACCACGTCTTCTGAATCTAGATGCATTGGGGGTAATTATAAAAAGTACAATGGTTTTAGATAAGCAGCTTCTTTAAAACCACAAAGTCAAAGTGAATCATCCTAAAGTAATGATCATACCCAAACCCTAACAATAACCTGTGATAGCAGCCCTTATCTCTCCCCAGAAGCTTGAATAAAGAGAGAGGCTTTGTAGCATGCCCTGGCAGTCAACAGAACCAACTGAAATAGAGAACATGCAGAAGAAACAGGGAGATAAACTGTATTTAAGTGCAAAAATTAAAATCAATTAAGGGAGAAAGGAAAAAAATGTACCCCTTTCTCTCATTAGGATAGTCTGGCCATTAAGAATAAGATGGTTTTAACAGAAAACATTAACTTTTTGAAAGGAACACGTTTGTCAGAGTTTGGACTAATATACCTTTACTAATCAGATAATTGATGAAAATCATGTCTGTAGATAAAAAGTCTGATGAACACATCATTGCATAAATTATTTGGCAGAGAATAATAATAAAGCAAAACCTGAATGGTTCTGTTATGAGTGTCATCTCAGGAAAAGTTCAGCAACTACCATTGTCCCTGACAAGGTTTTATTATCATAGCGATGCATTATTAATAGATTTATAGACGCTAGGGCTGGAAGGGACCTCGGAGGATCATTGAGTCCAGCCCCCTGCCCCAGGGGCAGGAAGTCAGCAGGAGTCATAGGATCCCAGCAAGATAAATATTCAAATGTCTCTTGAAGGCGTTCAAGGTAGGTGCTTGAACCACCTCCAGTGGTAATCTATTCCAAACCTTGGGGGCTTGGACAGTAAAGAAGTTCTTCCTTATGTCCAGCCTGAAACGGTCATGGGGGAGTTTGTGACCGTTCAACCTTGTCATCCCTTGGGGTGCTCTGGTGAACAGACGTTCCCCCAGATCCTGATGAGCACCCCTGATAAACTTATAGGTGGCCATCAGATCACCCCTGAGCCTGCATGTACACACACACACACATGCGCGCGCGCACGTTTTGCACAACAGTAAGGCAATACATTTAGTCTTCTTAATTTTAAGTCCTTTTTTAATAATACTAATATTGTTAGAGTCACATGGAGGAGAAGTTGCTGTAATAGAAAAGGTACCTAGGTACACATTACAGGATAACAATCTGTATGGCATACTGTTGTCCATTTGTCCTCTGGATAGAACTGAAACAGCCAAAAGGGAAACAACATTTCTAATCTTTCTTTATTGGTTGTATTTTGCTCTTAGAAGATATAACCAGTTGTTTTTACTAGTGCCTCAAACAACTGGCCTTATAGTCTGGTAGTTCTCTATTTATTAAATGTTACAAACGTTACCCTTCATAAAAAGTTTGAAAAGTTCACTCTTCAGCATTGGAGGAATTACTGCTGGCATTTATATCAGTCAGTAGGTTCTTCAGTTTAAGTCATGGTAATGAAAACAAAACTCAGGCATTAAACCCCAAAAGTGCTTCATGTGCTTTGAAAATGCAAAGAAAATAATTCTCAGAAGTTCTAAATGTTTAGGGCGGACAAATGACCTGCGCTTAGGAGATTCAGGTTTTGGAATTATGCAATCAGTGAATGTAGCTCCTATCCATCTAGGATGCCATTTCTCCAATTAAATGCTGCATTTGCTCCATGTGTTAATGTCTTAACTGGTGGGTTAATCAGCTCCCATCTGTTCTCCTCTTTAAGTTCTTCACAGAAACACATGCCCAGTGAAGGAACCTGGAAGAGCCAAGAAATGACAGCGGAAGTTATATTAAAGCTAACCTAAAAATATTGGCACCAGAGAAGTTACAACATTTAGCCTGAAGCATCTTGCAATCAAATATTTTGGCTATGGAATATGGCTGTGCATCTTAAGAGCAGTTTAAGGGTGAGATTATACATTAGAGTTAGCAAGTTAACTAGTGCTAACTAGTGCTTAACTGTGTTAAGGTTAACTAATGCTAGTGATCAGTCACATATTTGGGGTTAATACCCTCTCTTATGTGCACTGTTCAGACCTGTGGCTAGTGCGCTGGTGAGTAGGGGCATGGCTAGGGCCTGCAAGTCTGCTCTATGCCCACCCTGCTTGCTGGCTCTTTAGCTACAGTATAGGCTGGGGAGGAGGCAAGGGAAAGGGTCCCTCTGTGCCACTTGGTTCACTACCTCTGCCTCGCACCGGCCCCAGGATCCTTCTTCTATCTGTGATTGCCCCTTCACTTCCCAACTGGTCCCTCCATCCCCTGATCACTGCCCTGCCACCCCAATCAGCCAGAAAGCAGTGGCACTTGGCACCAGCTGGGGGAAGGGTGCCCCCTTTCTGCTTATTCCCAGGTTCCCTGCATCCTGTGCCTCCCCTGCACACCTGGATCTAGCCACCACTAGACCCTGCAGCTGCTTGGCAGCTCCTTGCTCCCTGCTGCCTCCTGCTATAGGGCCTGGCAGAGGCTAGATCTGGGCACGCAGGGGCAGCATGGTCTGCAGGAACTCCAGGATCAGGCAGACAGGCAGGGGACATACCCCCCTCCCCCATTGGCATATCTGCCACTCTCAGGCTGACTGAGGTAGTAAGGCAGTGATCCAGGGACGGAAGGGCTGATGCGGGGTGAGGGAGAGGTAGTGATTGAGATGGTAGAGGAGGGTTGGAGGGAGAATGACTTGGGGGACAGGGGCAACAGCCCAGCAGCTCCCCATCCACTCCCCACTTTCTGCTACCAATTCTGCCCCCAAACCTCTTCCCCATGCCTCCCTTTCCACTCACTCCATCCTCACCCACCTGTTGCCCAGCTCTTCTCAGCTGTCAGTCCAGTGCCATAGAGTCCTGGATGATAGCTAGTCCACCTAGAAGCAGTGCCGCAGAGGATAATTGGTGGCTTTATCTCAGGTGAACACCCAGAAGCTAAGTCAAGCTAGGTAGCACAGCTCAGAGATCATCCTTGCATGAAGTGGCATAGCTTCAAGATGCCTAAACGGCTCTTAGTGCTTGTTAAACAGCCTTAATGTGTGATCATTCAAGCTTTTAGCTCTTAACATGACATAATTATAATGTGTAATTTACCCTAAGGACACACATTACGATATTCTGCGGTTTGCTTTGACAGTATGAAGAACTCCTAGTTGCAGTACTCTAGTGGAGTTTGTCTCCAACCCCACAAGCTCAGTCAAGGCCTTGCTGATGGAGCTATTTTTTTTCCATTTTATGTCAGTAATAAAGACCCTGTAGGTCAAATTCTCTCCTCACTAATACCAGTGTAACAAGTGCAACCACACAGATATAATGGAAGGGAGATTTGCCTTGTTGAATTTATGTTGCTAGTCATATCACACAAACCAGAAAGATCAAGTTTAGTCAATGGATCCTAAGACCAGCTTACAATACAAAAACAATTTAATATATAAACAGAGCAAAACTGACTCACACAGACACAATATACTTAAAACCCTTTACACCACCTTAAAAATGGGACTTTAAAAAGTACAGCTACATTGTAGTTTTACACAATGACACTGAATGCAAAAAAGTACAGCTACATTGTAGTTTTACACAAAAACACTGAATGCCCCCTGTATCCATATTTTAGTTCCAGAGAAACTAAGACATGGAGCCGGATATTTCAAAGGCTTATCTGGCAGTGAGGTGTGCAACCTGTTGACTTTCAATAGGAGCTAAGTATGACGTGTGCCTCAGAAAACATCCCTTGGCTCATGATCAGGCAAAATTTTCTGCTGGAACTGACATTTCCTGACCACCATTTCTGAGCTACAATTATCATAGGAATTATAGGAAAGTAGGGCTGGAAAGACCTCACTAGGTTATCTAGCTCAGTCCCCTGCTCAAAGCAGGATCACTCCTGATTAAACCACCCCAGGCAAATGTCTGTCTAATCTGCTTTTGAAAGCTTCCAAGCATAGAGAATCCACAACTTCTCCAGGTAACCTGTTCCAATGCCTAACCACTTTCTTTGATTTGCAAGTGCCACTCCGGTTAATACAACCCAAGATACTGTTGTTTTGTTTTGTTTTTACAGTATTTTTTGCAACAAGAGCACACTAATGTGAAGCTCCCTATTTAATTAGGGAACCATGTGTACCCTGGTTGAGTAGAGTACCATGAGCACCTCTGGTTAGTATGCACTTAAAGTAAATATTTACCACTGCTTGAGTAAGTTCCTTACTAAAACTATTGAGAGATACAGAGAAAATGGTATTTTGTGAAAAACAAAAACAACCTTGTCTCCACACACATTTCTTACCTTTCTAACCAACTGGACAAATTCACTGCTGTCTCTGGGTGGGAGCCCAACTACTGGTCGGGTGAAGGAATCCAGGGATGAGCCATGGCCCACAATCAGGATGGTGCCAGCTATATCAAAATAATTAAGGCAAAGTAGTAAGAAAGCTATAACTCCAGTTCACTGTTTGTTGGTTCTACCTATGGGCAGGAGTCTTGGTTTCTGCTGTTCATCTTTACCAGAACTCATTGATGGACTGGGAAATATATATTTAATCTCTTAGGAAATGTTTAGTGTATCACAGGCACTTCAACTAGCGAGAGGAGAAATTGCTGGGAGGGAAAATGAAGTGTTTTGAAAAATATGCTAGTTTACATCAAATCACATCCTGGCGCAGTATGACCCTGCATATGACTGCCTTCTATCTGACTTCAAACTAACATGGCTAAGTACTTCTCCCTGTATATAATGTCATTTAGCAATAAAATGTTTTATCTTGCATTTACATGTTATACTTAGACCATACTAAATGTGTGGAAACTTAAGCAGTGTTAAAGTTAGAACATGCTAGGTCTACAGAAGACACTTTTATTGCACGTTAGACTAATCTAATGCACAGTAAAGCATCACTGTCTACATGTGCATGTCAATTACTGTGCATTAAATTAGTCTAATGTGCCATTTGCTAGTACCAATACATACAGGTACTAAAAAAACAGCACATTGACTAATGCACCAAAGTGCACATATAGACCCTGACTAGGAGCAATTTGCAATTTGCTCCTGGTCACCCTAGGCATCAAGGGGCCACAACTGCTGCCTGGCTAAGCCCTGATCTCCACAGGGCAGGGGGAGCTGTCCCAGCTCCAGGGCAGCTCCCTCACAGCTGCGCAGAGATCAGGGCTGGCCTCAATCTCCATGCAGCTGGGAGGGAGGTGCCCTGGAACCAGGACAGCTCTCTCTGCCTCCCCAGAGCCCAGGTCTGACCCCTTGCCCCCTGCCAGCCCTGGGGCTGACACCTGGGGGAGCCTGGAGCTCTCTCTGCTGCCACTGGTGGTCAGAGCAGGGAAGGAACAGCCCTGGACTGAACTGTTCCCATTGGGCACGTCTGTACATGTAAGCACGTGCACTTGCAACAGCTCAAATAGAAGCAGTGCAAATTTGAGCCGGGGCTTTTTGCCTTGGTGTACATGCCCAGACATACATTTTGGTGTGGGGCAAATTGTGCCACTTGGGTCAAAATAACCCTGCCTGGCTCCTCCCAGATCTGCAGCCAAGGGGAGGTAGAGCCTGGGGCCTACACTTGTGCAGTCCCCAGCAGTATAAAAATTTGCCCTGTCCTGGCCCCATCAGTACAAAAAGTTGCCCTTTCAAGTAGCTCAGGGCCACTTGCTCTCAGGAGCTTCTGGGGCCCAGCCAATTGGGATCTGTGGACACTACCCCTTGTGCCAGCTGGAGTGCTGAAACAGCCCTGAGAGTTCCCTGCACCCTGTACCCACTGCAGCAATCTGGCAGTGGGAGCTGCTGCCTGGCTGTGACCTGCTGCACACCTGCAAGACCTAGATGGGGACTGCACAGCCAGTAGAGGCATTTGCCCCTCTAGGCCAGCTGCCAGTGGGATGTGACTACACGGTTGGACTTTGTGTAGCATTACTGCCATGTGTGCTTCTGTCCAGCCATCTGACCAGCTATCACCTAGAAGATATTCCCAGTGTGCTGGCCTGCTTTGAACTGTCAAAGCATGTTCTCCACCCCAGTTGGCCAGAAGATCAGCCACCTCCAACTGGGTCCAAGGTGCCAGCTCTGACCATGCTCCTCTGCCTGGGTCCTGCCACTTGCCTCCCGAGCAGGAATTCTGCTGTTCCCTATTTGAAAACTGAAAAATCCCTGATAAAAAAAAATCCCCAAATCATTCTATAAACTACCCTGAAACCAATGTTCCTCCACAATTAAAGCAAAAGACCACTATATATAGAGAGAGTGAGAGAGAGAGAGAGAGAGAGACAGCAATCAGTTGGGCAACGTTTTATTGATATTGTTAAAGCAATTTGGAAGCCTACCAGTGTCTCTATCATCATAATAAAATGAATTCTAAATACCCATATGTTTTGGTGTTTGCCTTTGGTTTTCTTACCGTAGAGCAGTTAGAGCTCCCCCTGACCCCTTCACTAACCAGGATGTGGGGACAGCTGCCACAGATCCTGCCAGCAGGTCTTATCTTGTCTGGTAGCTGAGCACACAGGGTGTGCTGGGGGGATGTGGGTGGCTGAGAAGGGATATGGGGGGCTGTGGGGTGTGTGGGTTAAGTGTGGGTGGATCATGGGGGGGACTGTGGCAGGAGGCTGCTCGGGAGGGGTGAGTCCCCTGCCCCCTTAAGGACACAGCCTCCATGCACAGCTTATGGACTGCCCCCACAGGGGCCACAGTCCCCCCAACAGGGGCCACATGGCCCCTTCAGGGACTACCACCCCCCCGCAGGGCCCACATGCCCTACTCCCACTTGCTCCCCCAGCTCCTCCAATGGCTGCCCCGCCCAGCCCCAGCCTCCTATCACTTAGAAAGTAAAAAAAAAGCCCCACACCCACTGGCAGTACCAGCTGCTGTCGGGGCACTGGGGCATCATGGCAGAACCCCTTGTGCACCATGGGGTAGAAGGGGGCAGCAGGGCCTGGCCCTGGCTGCCTGGCACCCGTGCTGCCACTGCCCCATCACGTGGGTGCGGCTGGGGTCAGCAGGGTGCCATGCAGCTCCACACACTGGGAGGTGGGGGATGGGGCCAGGTGGGGCAGTGATTCAGGGGGCTCAGGGAGCAGGTGGGGTTCCCTCAATGGTCCCCTTCCCCCTCCTCCAGCCCTTCCCCCCCACTTACCGGCACAGAGTCTGGGTCCAGCTCCCTGAGGCTGGTATGCTGCCTGCCCTCCATGGGCAGGAAGCCTGCTTCAGCACTGGGGTGAGGGCCAGCCATAGAGACGCTCTGGCTAGCTACTAGAGTGTCTCTGTGAAGGACTGAGCCTCTGGTTGCCTCAGGGGACAGTCCGGGACCATGCCCTGCCCCACTTTTTTCCCCTGCCTTTTTTTTTGAGCCCTGTGCTGCAAATTTGCAGCATGGGAAACATTTTTTGATTCCCGCACATGCCTCTTGCAGCGTCTCAAAGCACTCATGTGGTCGTGCCCATCAAGAGCAAATTTGCTCCTGATGGGTGCATGTTCAGATGTGTGCCTAGGCACAGTTTAATGCACCTGACTTTTCTGTGCTGAAAATTCAGGTACATTAATTGCACATTTAGATGTGCCCAGTGTGAACAGTTGCACATTAAGGGTTAATCCTATTTCTTACATGTACAGATCTGACTTAACGCTAACAGGCTGGCAAGCAGGGGCATAGCTAGGAGCCAGGGCACCTTGGCTCTATCCTTGCTCTGGGTGGGGGTGAGGGGCCTGGGAAAGGTATATCCTGGTATTTTAGAAGACTGCAAATCACTCTTTTTATCTCCCCGGGGCAGACTGAAGTTGCCCTAACATGAGGTAGGTAGCACAGCCTAGAGCTAACCCTCATCTGAAGTAGTGGAAATTTAAGATGCTCAAAAGGCACTTAGCATGAGTTAATGAGCTTTAATCTGCAGATCTCACATTTTAAGTGTTCTTAGTATGGTCCTATTCTACTGCACATTAAAGCAGTACATCAAAAACTGTGCTAGTACGTGAATGTGCAGTAGAATAGGTTACTGTGCACTGTTACCTAAAAAGTGTGCACTTGTGCTACTATGTATTAGCACAGTCTAATGCGCATTTATTTAGTACCTCAGGGCATTTATACATGTGCTCTGGGGGGGGTGGGGATGGACACTTCAATTAGAGCGGCTTTGAGAGCCGCTCTACTTAAAGCGCCCAGAGCATCTCATGTATCAGCGTTTCCTGCGCTTCAAAATGGCAGCGGGGGCACTTTATCTAAGGCTTGTCAAACGAGCTTCAGATAAAGTACCCCCACCTGCTGGAGCAGACTCTTTTAATTGGGGCTGCTGGAGCTCAGCAGCCTCCTGTGTCTCATGTATCAGCATCCCTCCACTTCAAAATGGTGGCGGGGGTGCTGTGATTTTAATGTGCATTAGTAAAAGTGCATGAATGCATGTGTACATGTGCTCTGTATGCAGTAATTTAGTATAATACAGGTTGATGTCTAATGATCCACTGCAAGGGGAGGGCAATGCCAATAATCCACAAAGCATGCGTTTCCTCTGACAAGCCTGTTTATTGCTAACAGTGATAGTGAAAACTGTAAGCACACATGTGAAATATTTACCTTCGCTTGTGTAGGCATCGACAATCTGTCTTATAACTGCTGAGCATCTGTTTACATACTCTTCATAACTTTCTGATGGCACCAGAGAAGCAACTGGGACATTACATCTGACGATAAAATCATGAGTCACTCATTTGGCGAATATTTCTTTTGTTTTCTTGAGCACTCAGCATTGTCAGACAAACAATCTGTTTTCTTATACACTATCTCTGACAGACAGAAGGTGCTCATTGCAGAGATACATGCAAAGGGTATCACAACATATGCTTTAGGCCATTTTCTGGTGTGTCAGCTTATACTGAACTAGCTTCTTTTTTACAAGCCATGTTGCTGAGTCAGAGGTGCTCAGGGAGTCAAACAGTACCTAATACAAATAAAGGCATCAAAAGCTGGCTCTTAGCAACACTTCTCTTACATAACACCATTGACAGGAAATGTAATTTATCCCCAAGAAATGCCTGGGGAGTGGTTGGAAAGAACCACTGCAGAAGCATGGGGTGCAGGTCTACAGACCACAGCAAATTCTGAAGTATTTACTCGTTTCTTACTCCCATCAACACTAGTGAAAGGATACATTTCAGGATTTGGCCCACTGGCTTTAGTCTCCCTCTTAAAGTCAATTGGTTATCTACTTTAATCAAACAATTATACATAAAACTTATTTTTAACGTGAAAAAGTCTGTATAAAAATCAGTGAGAAAAAAATCCCAGTGTCAGCCTTCCAGTTTCTTTTACTTTCTAGTGTTCTACGCTCTAAGAGGTATTGTTAAAAGATTAAGGACCAGATTTTAAGCTGCTGGAAAACAGCACAACTCCACTGAAAAGCCGAGTGCCTGCTGCTAAAGATTTTGGGTCCTGCCTTCACGGCAGGAGCAACTGCATAACATCTCAGTGTCAAGCTGAGGTGGGAGCAGAGCTCATGTGTTTTGACTCCCTTCCCTGTGCTCCACTCATTGCACCAAACTGCTTCTCAGTGCAATCAGAGGTCTCTTTGGCTTGGACTAGATATCTCTACTAAGGCGAAGCTATTACAGACCTGAACCTGATAGAAGATGATTATTTTTTCTACCTGCATGGATCAAAATGTAAGTGGGTAGTGAATTTGTTACATGTTAATTTTGCCACGAGGCTGACTTTGCCAAAATCTCAACAGCAAAAGGTTTTTCTAGTAAGGTAACAGACCACGTTGACTTTTCTATATAATTATCTGACACCTTTAGGAGTCACCTAGACTGATGTGAAAACTGGATGACACCTGGAGAGCCAACACACAAGTGAGAAACTTGAGGGAGACAACATCTCTATATCTACAGCAATAAGCTGAGTTTCTGAGTAGGAGTCAGTGGAGTCAGGTACTCAAAGCATAATTTGGACCCTGATTGGCTCACCTCCACACTTACAAAAGAAACAGGTACACTGGCCCTTCCCAACAGAAAGGCCATCCCTCTGAAGGCAGGAGGAGCTGCTGAGGTTTGGGAGGGATGGCTTTGGGTGGAGTTGTTTGGAACCCGCATTGGGAGCCAGTGGATTTTGATGCCTACATGACAGGAATCAACCTTTTGTAACACCAACATGTCAGGTTATGGGCTAGGAAAGTCCGTCTCTTTTCAGTGCTCACCTGGGGAAAGGGAGACTAGAAAAGGAGGGTGATGGTACTCTGGAGAAGAAAATAACATTGTTGCTATACATGTGTACCATAAAGGTTTATAACTTGTGCACATAGTGAAGTTGCTGGATGGGCCTGACTGAGCTTGTGGCATATTCAATTGGCAATGCTGTGGCTCTACAGAACTTTCCTCTCAGAAATGTTTTACTGATTGCCATTTACGCCTTGCCTCTGTTACATCAGTTGGGCGATGGCTATGTGTGTGTGTTTTGAAATTAGACAGATGCTGTGGAAAGTGAGAAACTAGCACCTTTGCTGTGACATACATTTGAATACCTGTTGATCCAGGAAAATGAAAGGATTCCTCCATCAACTCATTTAAAGCAAAGGACTTTACTTAGCTGTGAGTAATATAATAAAGGAACAACCTTTTCTTTTTCTTATATACATGTGGGAAATTCCAGAATGATTTACCTTTAGCAGATGAGTAATTTCTTAAGTCTGGTCATGTACTGCAAATGCTGTGAGCAAGAAAAGGGACTAGAACAGGTCCAATGGTTGTTATCATTTCCTGTTCCACTGTGGTTTGCAAATGTTTAGAAAGTGCACCAAACTGCAGAATTGCATGTGAAGCGACTTTGCTAAGGGGTGTGGTTATTTTTGAGAAAACCAAAACAAAACCTACTATTCAGTTCAATATAAAAATCTATTATAATGGCACATTTAACATCCTGAGAGTCTAGTAAATTAGAGCAGCAGCTGTCTGGCCTTTTGTTCATTCATCTCTTCCTAACACTCTGATTTTCATTACTGTGTTCCAGGATGTTTGGGAAATGTATTCCTGTTTTCCTTGTACTTGCTGCCATTGCCTGGGGCAGGGAGAAACTCAGGCCATGTACAGACATTCTAGGGATGCAATCTACAATCACACCGCTTACTTTTAAGTGGTGTGATTGTAGGTTGTATGCCAGCTTTACAAATATTTGCCAGTACTGGGAGCCTGATCTAGGCAAGTCAGGTTGGAGGAAGGGGATGGCAGGACCAGGGGGCCTAGTGGGTCCACGGGAGCACTGGTGGGGTCTGCAGGAGACTAGCAGCACCATGGGTGGGGGTGGTGGGATCAGGGGGGTGGGGATTGGTTGGGGTTTTGTGGGATTGGAGAGGCTAGTGGGTCCACCGGAGGGATGGGGGGAGGGAGGGGTTAGCAGAGTTGGGGGGACGGGCAGGTCTGCAGCGGGTGTTGGTAGGCCTGAGGAAGGGGTTGTCTGTCTGGAAGTGAAGGGACTGGGGGGCTAAAGTTAGCCTTATCAGGATGGGAGGGGAAGGAAGGAAAAATACAGCCCTGAGGCTGGGGTGAGCAACTGGGCTTTCCCAGCCCTGGGGTTGCTCTGTGAAAGTGTGCACACATTCCCAGGACCTGATGTACAATCACACAGCTTACTTTATGGTGCATGATAATAGATCTAGCCCCATGTGTACATATTTGCCAATGCCAGGAATCATTTGGGAACCCAATCTAAGTAAGTTGGAGTGAGTGGGGGAGGTTAGTAGGTCCAGGGGAGGGGGTTAGCGGGTCTGTGTCAAACACATAGTCATGTTAGATTAGGCACAGATTAGACTGATCTCTGTAGTTTACCTCCTTGGTAAATTTAAAATAGATTGGGCCAGCCATTTGGCCTGATCTAACCTTTCCTAACATCTGTAGTGCTCAGCACTTATATCGACCTAAATCCTGGTTAGATCAATCTAAGTGTAAGATCCACACATGAGCGAGCTAAGTTAGATCAGGAGGCCATTTTTAGCTTGGTTCAACCTCCTGAATTTGTGTACAGTCCAAAACTTAGGTTGATTTAGCTAGATCAATCTAAGTGTAACATCTGTACATAGTCTCAGAGGCAGAGATTGGTGACTTTACCTCATCTTTGAGAAGTGTTACCTGTAAATCTGGGCAAACCTTGTTAGCTACCAGAGTAACTGAAATCAAAATCTTGCTATCATTTAGTCCTTGCTCTGAGTTATCCATTGGGACATATTACAAAATACTCATTACTAGGGATCCTGGTTTTTTCTGATTTAAAAAATCCCCAATTTTCAGTTAAAAAAAAAAGAATGAAAAATGAAACATCGCTCTCTCTCTCTCTCTCTCTCTCTCTCTCTCTCTGTGTGTGTGTGTGTGTGTGTATAAAATCTATATATTAGTGGTGTTTCATTTAAATCACGGAAAAATGTGGATTTGGGGGTTTTTTTTTAAATAAAAAATTGGGGATTTTTTAAAAATCAGAGAAAACCAGGATCCCTGCTATTACTCTTTTCTGACCTCTTTACTTGGACTGTGCGCTAAAGAAAGGAATTCTCAGTGATTTTTTTTTTCCTGACCCATTTTTTTAAAGTGGTCTCACATTTATTTCAAGAGAAAAATAAAATATTGATGACCATAGTTAATGTCTAAAATATGTATATGCTGACATACAACAAACCATGGGCTGGATGTTGCAGAACTGAAGTCAGTGTTGTCAAGTGAATCCCGGCCTTCACAAAAATGTTTTGCCTGTTAGCGTGTTACGTTGCCAAATACGACTGACCCATATGAAAGAACTTGTTGTGCAACTTATTTTGGAATCAAGCCTTAAATCAGACCCTACTTACTCTATTGAAATCAGTAAACCAAATCTTGAATCATTCATTTTTGGCAGTTATGATACCGAAGAATTGTCAAGAAAAAAAAGAAAAAAAAATGTGCCGAATTTACCTGTAACTGGTGTCTATATTGTACGTAGCCTCTGTCAGTTCTATTGGTGTCATAAAGGTAGGAATTATTTTGCTTGCCTCCCATTTGGTCCATTCAAAGAGTCCAGGTTCCAACCTGATCTTAATTCTTTTTTCCAGTTTCAGTCCTGTCACAAACAGTATACATATTTATAAAAAAGAGAAAGGTACACTGGAAACTGTTATTTTTATTCTGTAGAGGCAATTTTATTCATTGTTAACAATTTTATAATAAAATGTAAATTAAAGCAAAAAAACATAAAGCATACTTCCCACCCATTACAGGTAGCTGTAGTTTTCTACATCCATAACAATAATCCTTCCTAATAAATAGGTAAAGTTCTGAAGCTAGCCACAAATAACCAAGGATCGTTATATTCTTGCCACAGTAATAGCAAGCAAGCATCACATTTTAAGTTGTTATTTGTAGACTGATGTCACCTGTACTATGCAAAACAGAAAACAAAATGGAGACAAAGACCTATCCTCGGGGATGATACACTCCAAGTAAATGTCAAGAATAGTGTTTTGTGTTATTTTTTTATATACTGGTTTGCCAAGTATTCCTTGGTAAAGCAGTAAATCATGACTTATGAGCACAAAGCCAGACCCAGAATTGGTATTTAGTCACTTAATTTCAGTGTAGAGGTTAGAAGCTTAATACCCATGTGGAACTGCCCATAGTGTTAGAGGATATACTCTCTCTTTAAGACAGACAGTTTTAGCTTTGCTTTTCTTCTCTCTGAAGTCATCTTAACTCTTGTAAACACCTAGAAGAAACAGAGTTTCTCCTCTTTATTCTGGAATAAAACTATCTATGGTTTTGTGGTTTTCAAATAAATATTTGGGTGATCTAGCATATTGAAGTCCTCAAGAAGAAAAAATCTGTCTTTTAATAGTACCACAAACCTCTTTGTTTGAAAATACAAACAACTGGAAGAGACATTGCTCTTCACATATCCTCTTAATGTCCCTTCACTGTACTGGAAATATTTTACTGTTGTCCCAAAATCATTTGAGAGTTAAGTACAAGAATTCCAGCATAAGCTAGGAATCATACATTCTATTTCACCTGACATGTATTTATATTAAAATAATTTTCTTCCATTTTATTTTCATTGTACAGGGATTCAAGTGAATAGGGTTACATTGTCATAGAGGAAAGAAGATGCATTAGTCGCTCACACTGTCACGTACCCCTTGCTCTAGACAGAAGGCTCTGTTGTCACTGATAAATTAAATGGTAGATATTAAAAAGCAGTGCAGTTCTGTAACTGATTTACTTTCACTGATTAAAAGTAGTAGCTTTCTTTCACTGAAGGCTAAGCTACAGTCATTTAGCTTCCATATTCCATATAAAAACTTGCACACAGATAGCCACCACATAACAGCTGATGTGCTGCAAACTCCCACCCCCTTTTATCTCACAGTAGTTAGTTCATCTGCCAGCACCTGTAGTGGAATACTGATCTGGGCATTCTAGTTGCAGCAAGAACAATGAATTATTTTGCTAACCCACCTTGTAGTATATGGTGAGCTGTCTGTATACAGCGGAGTGCTGGTGAAGAGTATATGGAGCTAACTGCAACTTCTTTCTCCAACAAAGCTTCTCCTAGAAGGGAAGGCACATCATATGTACTCCTTTACAATTAGAGATAAGAAACTGCTGCAAAATACTTATTTGATCTTTGTTGATTGTGAAATGGACTCCTACCCCTTTCTTTATTCATTTTCCCCAAATATTCTAGTGAACTACGTTAGTGGCCAGAATGCTTGTGCAAAGACCACATTTTAAACCAATGTAAGAAAAACAGTCATGGAAAGTAAATTTTGAATTTGTAAATGAGATTTCAATATTTGGGTGATATGTGGCTTAGACATACATACACCAGACAGTGTGAAGGAAGTGTTTATAGTATAAACCTGTTATTAAAATATATGCTTATCAAATCAGGTAATAGAAAGATCTTGTACATCATTGGCTTGTACTAACCAATGTCAGATACTCACAATGAGTTACTGTACTACAATCTACAAACTAGAAAAGTTTGTCCAAGGCTGCCCTCTCTCTAGCCAGTTAACACATATGCTATGATATGGTGTTCCTTTACAGATTAGAAACAAATGGACTGCTATGTCTTGACTATTCCCTGCAAAGGCATAACTGAACAGTTCTGCACTCTGGGCAGGATCAGTGCAGGGGGCAGTGGCAGTGGCCGGATCACCACTGCTGGTTGCAGCACCAACTGGCAGCACCAATACCTGCTGCCGTGGGTGTATCTGGAATTTTGAAAATGGGGGTGCAGATGGTAAGGTGCATCATCATATATAAAACAACACATATTTTTCTCCAGTAAAAAATAAAGTAGAAGCTTTACTAATATGCCAGGGGCCTAGGACTACATTATTCAGTTTAAGATTGAAACAAAAACAAATATAACTTCACTGGAATGTATTAAAAACAATCTGAAGGCTGTGAAATAGGAGCTTCATTACTCGGAGCAGCCAACAAACAGCGGAACTGAAGACCAAAGGATAGCTTAATTGGTGAAATATCAAGGCCATTAAAAAGAAGAAGAGAAGGTTATTAATACCTGGGGAATGAAGAGTTTAGAAGGATCAGGTAGATTATAATGAGCTGCTCCTTCAGCATTGTCTGACTAGAAAGGCTGCTGCCCCTGCCAGGTGGTTGGTTTTAAAAGGGTAGACCAGAAATCAAAAAGGGGAGCAAGCACACCAGTGCACCCTTCCTGGATCTACCCACCCCTGGCTGCTACCCCCGACTCAGCACCTGGGGCTGGTGCTCTGCTCACTGCCCCTTAGTTACACTACTGATTCCCTGCCATGAAGTGACAGACAGACTCTTGCAGTACATGAACAATTGGTACTGATCTCCATAGTACAGCACCATCATGAAATGGTGAGATCTTCCAATTGCTGTCTAATAAAGGAGTTCTACCAGTTGAGTGGGTATACTGAATTACTATCCCAAAGACTACCAAGCAAGAATAAACTTTCACTAGTCACAATAGCTTCCTTCCGATCCCCTTAAAATTATATTAGAATAATGCTTAACTTGCCTACAAGTCTAGATTGGAAAATCCCACAATATGATAAAGGAGGATCATATTCATAATTTTTGATGCCGTCCTTTCTTTTTGGTAAACTGGTAGGAAAGTTCAGATCCACTCTTTGGTATTTTCCTGAAAGAAAACAGAATATTGAATCCATAAATATAAATGCAGTAGTACCTGAGTATACATATATGAATTTTCATTCTGTAGGTACAGTTTTTTTCTTCTGTATTTTAGTTAGGATTAGATTTTTGGAACTAGCTAAATGTCCCACTGATGACAAAAATAGCAATTCCTAAGGAGAATGCATATTAAATTCATCAGAATGAATCTGGAGCAATGTTCATAGAGTCCTACTAAGTCCTAGGGGAGACCTCTTATAACTAACAATACATCTCCTGTGACTCCCAAAGTAGCAGAGCAACAGAGAAACAAACAAGGAGAAATTTGCTGTGTAGGATTCAACTAAGACATATATATTGGTAAAAGCTGTGCAAACATTTCTTATTATTGTCAATATTTTCCTAGCAAAAATTACCATAACCCAGAAGATCTTCAGCCCAATGATTTCTTTCCCATTTCCCACAAAAAGAAAAAAAAAAAAGACTATTTGTTTTACCTCAGAATCACCCTCCAAAGTCCAGAAAACTTGAATTTTCACTTAAAACCAATGATGCGATCCTACCGGTTTTTCATAAAACCTGCTTTTTTTTGTTGGGATAGGAGATAACTGTGTCATCTGCTCTACAATAACTTCCCATATACATACTCTTACAAAGTAGCATATAAAACCTAACTTATGGCAGTTTACTCCTCCATGAAAAGGGCTAAACTACTATAATTTAGCTTTTGCTGATCAAGGGGTAAAACCATGCACAAGGTTGGTTACTGAAGAGCAACTGGCAGTTGGTAAATCCCCTCCCATCTTTTACTTCGTTAGTAACTTGTTCGTGTGCCCAGACCCAAGGTGTTCTGTCTATGAACTATTTCTGTCTATGAACTATTTTTCAGCATTAGCATTTCATTCTGGTTTGCAAACATTTCCAAGCAGTAGTTTATATTTCACATATTATCATCATCATTTTTAAATCTGATTTGTTAAGAGCCAGTCTACCCATTCCTTTACTTACCATCTGCCATTAAACATTGCTGAAACCAGGATTTCCCAAAAACTTGATCCAGTCTTTCCCCATGGCGCATCACCAGCAGGCCTCTTCTGACAGTAATGTTCTGAGAAAGCTGGATGAGATCATTTATTTTGGTTATAGTATCGCCTAGAACCTATGACTGAGATATTAGTGCCTTTGTGCTGGGCACTGTACAAACACAATAAGGAACAGTCCCCTTCCTGAATAGCTTATAACATAAAAAGACAAAAAAGAGACAGGGTGAAAAGAAGGAAGTGTTGTTATCCCCATTTTACAGGTGAGGTTCTTAGGCACACAGAGACCTAATATTGTGTCCCTTGGGGGTCAATGGAAAGTTGTTATGACTGTAGTAGGCTACAGATTAGGTTCTAAATGCATGTTCACTCTAGGAAAAGGGTATGTTGCTAGCATGTGAGCTTCTAGCATGGACAAGACTATTATAGTTTCCATGCACATTATTTTCTTGAGGTAAAACAAAAGAAGGAAAATAGCATTTACCCCAGCTAGCTAACAAGGTTTTTTTCTCACTTCTGCCCACAAGAATTTTCTCACCAGGAGGGCAGTAAAACACTGGAGCAGGTTACCCAGAGATGTGGTAGATGCTCCATCTTTGGAGGTTTTCATAACCCAGCTAGACAAAGCTTTGGCTGGAATGATCTAGTTGGGGATGGTCTTGCTTTGGGCAGGGGGCTGGGCTAGATGACCTCCTGAGGTCCCTTCCAACCCTAATTTTCTATGATTCTGTGTTACAGGCATAACTCCTTGTCTATACCAGGACAGAGAATATCTTTTTTTTTCTTTTCTTGCACTAGTGAAAGAAGGTCTAAGTTGCTTAGACAAAGTCTATAGTAATATGTGATAGAGGCAGGAACTAACCTCAGACCGATATTAAAGTCAAAGCTTCTACTCAGAGATTATCCCCTTCTCTTTTTGATTTGACACACACATGCATATCTTAAACAGTGCTGGATTTCTTTAAAATCTGTCCAATGTGTATATCATTGACAGTTATGTAGATATATTTATAGGTAAAAAATATATTTCTTATAAATTCAAATAATCTTCTCTATGTGTATATTATACTGCTTTGAGGAAAGCAAATTTAAGCTCAAACTCAGAAGTAGGTCAAACTATTTTAACAACTTCCTCAGTGCTGATTAAGTCTACCATCACTGCTGGGGTATACAAGCTACAGCTATATGTTTCCAGTGGTACACATCAAAATGAGTGAATACATGAGGATGCAGAGAATGAGAACCCCATGAGGGGTTCTAGATGCAAAGAATGAGAAACTTTTGAAGAGAGCTTGTACACTAAACCATATCATAGCTCTGCAGCAAGAGAAAGACTTTTCAACTTCAAGAAGAGATGTTACAGTACAACAGTGGGAGGATTATGGTTCACAACTAGGGTTTTGTTGGCTTGCTATGCTGGTTTGAGGCAGAGGGAACTTCCATCCTATGGCCTTTCAGAACGGATGTGTAAAAAGCTGCAAGAAACAGGCTGTGGATTCAGTTACAACTCTGAAAGATGTGTGTGCAATGAGCATGTAAGCAGCAGTGTCAGGAAGCATTTCTGCGGGACATATGCATTCAGTGCATGCAATGCTCTTGCTCAATGCTAGAATAGTGTGAGTAGGAGTAGTTTGCTCCCAGTGCCACTTTACTTGCGCTTTCTGGGAGGTAGTGGGATGACAGCTGTCCCTTACTTTGCAGTGACTCACTGTTTCCTCTAGGGCTGTTAACGTTCCTGACTGCTAGCTACTGCTAGCTCTTCTGCCTCTCCTCCCATCTCCATGCTCTGCCCTGACACTCAGTTTCTAAGAGTATCATGGCTCTGCATTACACTGGGTTTGTGATAGGAAAGTCACGGTAAAACAAAACCATGCAGCATCCCTGTATTCTGCACAGGGTGTGGAGATGCAAGGCCAAAGAGTGCTCTAGGCATGAATTACATTAACAGATCCTAGTATTATTAATGCTCTGCTTAGGAGTCAAGACAAACACTTTCTGCTCCAAGTCTGTGTTCTGTGTCCACATTTTTCTACATTCCCAGCAGCTTAACGGAACAATGTCAGTGCAGGTATGATAGAAATCTGATCCATTCATTTTATTTTAGCTTTATAATACAGATCATGAATACATCAGTCTATTCAAAAATACAGGTGGTATATAGGAGTTGGGAAATATCCCTTTAAATAGCTTGGGCCTTATATTGCTGAAGCCATCAGCATACTTCCAGGGAAGCTATACAGTCAGCTTGCCAGGCCCTGCATTTTATATTTGTATGCAGCAATTGGTTGACTGTGTCTGTGTGGTTTTCCATTTTCCTAATGTGTGGACAACATGGACATAGCAACGCCTTAATCCTCTGCTACACACATGGGAGGCATTCTGTTGCAATTGGGCCCATCTGGTTTGGACCAGAACTTCCCTCCACGTTCTGGCTGCCAGTTATCTTCTGCTGGGAAGTGATATTTCCAAAAAAATTAGGTTTCTGAAGTGCATGTTTACATAGTTCAGACCTGGCCAAATCACAGAGGAGGAGCTGGCAGGAAGGATGAATAAATGGGGTATCTTTTAACCAGGTTCAGGAGACAATTGGACAAACTCACACAGGAAGGATCCATTAGTACCTATTACCATATTTGCTTCCATACCACACACACTTCCGCCCCACTCAATCAGCCCTCCAAAATTGAAGTACGTGCTGTAAGCAGAAGAGATGATTTTTCTTCACTGGAACAGAAGCATTGCTGCCACTGGGCATGTCTACATGCATGCTTTAATACACATTAGCCTATTTTAATGTGCATTAACGCAGTGAGATTTGCTGCGGGGACACCCTCCCCCTGATCAGCGGGACTGGTCTGAGGGGAGACACGTGCCCCCCATGACTAAGGCGGCACCAGTCGCCCATGTATCCAGAGTAGGTGATTGTACCACTTCTGTGGGGAGTCTATTCCAAACCCTGGACACCCATGTTGTAAAGAAGTTTTTCCTTATGTCTATTCTAAAGCGGTCTTCTAGAAACTTATAACCGTTAGTCCTAGTCTTCCCCTGGGGATCCCTGGTGAACAGACATTCTCCCAGTCCCTGATGCATGTCCTTTATATATTAATAGGCTACCACCAATTCCCCTCTGAGCCTTCTCTTCTCCAGGCTGAACAGACCTATGTCTCTCAGCCTGTCATTGTATAGCCTGCTCTCCATACTTCTAACCATATGGGTAGCCCTCCTTTGGACTCTCTCAAGCTTCTCTAATGAGTTAATGAGAATTAAAATAGGGTAATGCATATTAAACGTCACTTAAAAACCATGCTCTTTAGTTAATGTGTATTAAGACCTCAGAATGGAGGGCACTTTTACATATGCTCGGGGAGGGGGGCAGTGCTTTAATTAGAGCGCCTCCAAAAGCACTTTAATTAGAGCGGCTTAATTAAAGTGCCACCATATCTCCTGTATCAGTGTTGCTGTGCTTAAAAATGGCAATGGGGACACTTGAACTAAAGTTCGTTAAGCATGGGGACGCTGATACGTGAAACTCAGAAGGCTGCTGGACTCAGTTAATCAAGTCTGTTCTGATGTACTGGAATTCCAGCACATTGGAGCAGTCTCCACGCTTATGTATAGGCACCCGGAGGTATTAGATTTAATGCACATTAACTAAAGTGTGTTAATGCACGTGTAGATGCGCACTTTAATGTGCATTAGAATTCACTAAAATAAATTGTGTTATTTAGTTAATGCACATTAAGACAGGCTAATGCATATTTTCTTAGTACCTCACAATGGAGGGCATTTTTACATGTACTGTGGGACACACCACCAGGTGCTTTAATTAGTGAGCTGAGGTAATTCAAAGTGCCCACACATCACATGTATCAGTGTCCCCGTGCTGGAAAAGTAGCGGTGGAGTGCTTTGAAATAAAGCTCATTGAATGTGTTTCATTTCAAAGTGCCTTGCTGGTATTTTTTCAGTGTGTAGATGCACAGGGCCACTGATAACATGGGAGGCTACCACAGTGTGTTAATTACCATGCTCCAGCAGACTCGATTAATTGAGTCTGCTCTGATGCACCGGATTTCCAGCGCATCGGAACAGGCTCCATGCACATATATAGGAGCCAGGAGGTACTAGATTTAATGTGCGTTAACTAAAGCACGTTAATACACGTGTAGACATGACCACTAGTGTGAACAATATTTGCCAGATTATCTCCCTATCTGAATACAGGCCTTTCCTTGATCTAGAAGATCCTTTCATTCTTTGCACATAAAGAGAAGTGTGTCAGCATATTCTGCACAGGGTGTGGAGATGCAAGGCCAAAGAGTGCTCTAGGCATGAATTACATTAACAGATCCTAGTATTATTAATGCTCTGCTTAGGAGTCAAGACAAACACTTTCTGCTCCAAGTCTGTGTTCTGTGTCCACATTTTTCTACATTCCCAGCAGCTTAACGGAACAATGTCAGTGCAGGTATGATAGAAATCTGATCCATTCATTTTATTTTAGCTTTATAATACAGATCATGAATACATCAGTCTATTCAAAAATACAGGTGGTATATAGGAGTTGGGAAATATCCCTTTAAATAGCTTGGGCCTTATATTGCTGAAGCCATCAGCATACTTCCAGGGAAGCTATACAGTCAGCTTGCCAGGCCCTGCATTTTATATTTGTATGCAGCAATTGGTTGACTGTGTCTGTGTGGTTTTCCATTTTCCTAATGTGTGGACAACATGGACATAGCAACGCCTTAATCCTCTGCTACACACATGGGAGGCATTCTGTTGCAATTGGGCCCATCTGGTTTGGACCAGAACTTCCCTCCACGTTCTGGCTGCCAGTTATCTTCTGCTGGGAAGTGATATTTCCAAAAAAATTAGGTTTCTGAAGTGCATGTTTACATAGTTCAGACCTGGCCAAATCACAGAGGAGGAGCTGGCAGGAAGGATGAATAAATGGGGTATCTTTTAACCAGGTTCAGGAGACAATTGGACAAACTCACACAGGAAGGATCCATTAGTACCTATTACCATATTTGCTTCCATACCACACACACTTCCGCCCCACTCAATCAGCCCTCCAAAATTGAAGTACGTGCTGTAAGCAGAAGAGATGATTTTTCTTCACTGGAACAGAAGCATTGCTGCCACTGGGCATGTCTACATGCATGCTTTAATACACATTAGCCTATTTTAATGTGCATTAACGCAGTGAGATTTGCTGCGGGGACACCCTCCCCCTGATCAGCGGGACTGGTCTGAGGGGAGACACGTGCCCCCCATGACTAAGGCGGCACCAGTCGCCCATGTATCCAGAGTAGGTGATTGTACCACTTCTGTGGGGAGTCTATTCCAAACCCTGGACACCCATGTTGTAAAGAAGTTTTTCCTTATGTCTATTCTAAAGCGGTCTTCTAGAAACTTATAACCGTTAGTCCTAGTCTTCCCCTGGGGATCCCTGGTGAACAGACATTCTCCCAGTCCCTGATGCATGTCCTTTATATATTAATAGGCTACCACCAATTCCCCTCTGAGCCTTCTCTTCTCCAGGCTGAACAGACCTATGTCTCTCAGCCTGTCATTGTATAGCCTGCTCTCCATACTTCTAACCATATGGGTAGCCCTCCTTTGGACTCTCTCAAGCTTCTCTAATGAGTTAATGAGAATTAAAATAGGGTAATGCATATTAAACGTCACTTAAAAACCATGCTCTTTAGTTAATGTGTATTAAGACCTCAGAATGGAGGGCACTTTTACATATGCTCGGGGAGGGGGGCAGTGCTTTAATTAGAGCGCCTCCAAAAGCACTTTAATTAGAGCGGCTTAATTAAAGTGCCACCATATCTCCTGTATCAGTGTTGCTGTGCTTAAAAATGGCAATGGGGACACTTGAACTAAAGTTCGTTAAGCATGGGGACGCTGATACGTGAAACTCAGAAGGCTGCTGGACTCAGTTAATCAAGTCTGTTCTGATGTACTGGAATTCCAGCACATTGGAGCAGTCTCCACGCTTATGTATAGGCACCCGGAGGTATTAGATTTAATGCACATTAACTAAAGTGTGTTAATGCACGTGTAGATGCGCACTTTAATGTGCATTAGAATTCACTAAAATAAATTGTGTTATTTAGTTAATGCACATTAAGACAGGCTAATGCATATTTTCTTAGTACCTCACAATGGAGGGCATTTTTACATGTACTGTGGGACACACCACCAGGTGCTTTAATTAGTGAGCTGAGGTAATTCAAAGTGCCCACACATCACATGTATCAGTGTCCCCGTGCTGGAAAAGTAGCGGTGGAGTGCTTTGAAATAAAGCTCATTGAATGTGTTTCATTTCAAAGTGCCTTGCTGGTATTTTTTCAGTGTGTAGATGCACAGGGCCACTGATAACATGGGAGGCTACCACAGTGTGTTAATTACCATGCTCCAGCAGACTCGATTAATTGAGTCTGCTCTGATGCACCGGATTTCCAGCGCATCGGAACAGGCTCCATGCACATATATAGGAGCCAGGAGGTACTAGATTTAATGTGCGTTAACTAAAGCACGTTAATACACGTGTAGACATGACCACTAGTGTGAACAATATTTGCCAGATTATCTCCCTATCTGAATACAGGCCTTTCCTTGATCTAGAAGATCCTTTCATTCTTTGCACATAAAGAGAAGTGTGTCAGCACATTTAGGAAAACGTACATTTTTTCATTTCTTTTGCTACATTTTGATCTGCATAAGGTTTTTAATACATGGTAAAAACAATATATTTATAGAAAATATTCAAACAGAACAAAAATACTCCATTAAATGTTAATTTAAAAATATATGTTTATATGAACATACTGTGTCATTTATGTATTGGTCAAACAGTAAGAAGTGAAAAACAATTACCTGGCAAGCAAGCATCTTAGTTACACTCTTCATCATTATTGGATTATGGACTTCACCATTCAGCTTTGCACTAGGTTCACTTTCATCTTTGGTGAGCAGTCTAGAAGATGGAATGAGTGTGTATTCCCTGTGGGAAAAATAGAAGCAACGACTTATAGAAAGATAGGATTCTTAAGGCATGGATTTGTATACAGGGAAGTCAAAAGCAAAATTCTTTTTTACTTCAAAAGGAGTTGCACCATCGTGTGCTAATTTGATGTTATTCTCCAAAATACATGTGAAAAAGTGATGCCAGAGTACTTGTCATTTGCCAGGTTTTTCGCTAATGAACAATACTATCATAACATGTGCATTCTTTGAAAGCTAAGGAAGCAGCTTGCTCTTGTCACCTCTGTGACAACTGTCACCACTACCTATCCTATGCCCATAAACATCAGTGATAAAACTCCAAATGAACTTCAGTGCTGAATAAGGCTCAGGCTCCTTCCTGGTATCACCCTACTATTACCATTTTACAAAGGATGTAACCATGCACAAAATAAGGAGATTTTAACAACTACACTTTTACACTGTTCTAATACTTGAGGCCTCCAAGATTTTGGCCCTCACATCTCTTTTGTCCCTCCTTCCTTTTTTATGGCTAAATGAGTCAACAGGTTATGAAATGACTGGGTACATTTTCATGGACATGTGGACCTTCTTGGCTGTAGCCTCAATGCAAGCAACACATGTTGGGACAATTTGTTTGACTCACAAATCACAGTAAATCCAGATCCTCAAAGTGACTTGTGCTCATATCCCCCATTGGGCTAATTTATGAGTCATAACCCCTGCACCCCCATCCCCCTGCCCCTGAGCAATAGGAGGAGACTAAGTGGCACCGCATTAGGAACAGTATCAGACATATCCCTTTGATATAGCTCTGGCTGAACTGGGTCAAAGATTTGCCAAAGCTGAGATGACCCATCAGACTGGCATGATATGAGGCATGCCAGTTTATGTAAATAAAAACACACAAGGGAGTGATGTGGCTAGCATTACATCCAGCCACTGTTGATTCCCCAAACTCAGTGACTAGGAACTCATTTTATAGCTGGGTCAATGGAGGCCTGGGGAGGGGATACAAGCACTTGGTACAAATCCAGAACAAGTCTCAAATTCATACTTTTGGATTCATAATGTGGTGGCCAGATACTTTACTGGCTACCACCAGGGCTGTACCTGGGGGGGAGCAAATTGAGGTGACCACCCAGGGCCCTGCGCTTTGGGGGGCCCTGTGGAGCTGGGCGGAGCAGCCGTGGCAACTCTGTGCCACTGGCTTTGCATCCAGCCACTCACTGCCTGCCCCCCGCCCGGGTCATTGCAGATGGCTGCGGCAGCTTCTTCAGGTCTGGGGCACATGGGGTTGGGGCAGGGGAAGAGCCCTGCATGGGCTGATTTGCCCTGGGCCCCACACCCTGCTTGGGTCGGCTCTGGCTACCACATTCCTAACTGCTGTCTTACACCACAGCATATTACCACTCCTCCCTTTCCGTCAACACTGGTTCAGCTGCCTAGTCAATGACAAAAGTGTAGTGGCAATAAAATTTTCCATCTACATGTTCTGGGATGACCAGTTCTGCTTCTGCCTAGATGTCCAGTTCCAAAATCTGAGAAGCACATTTTGAGCCATAAGAAGGTTCTTATTAAACAAGAATACTTCCTGTTCCAAGTTTTCATTTATATGCTCTCTATACATTTGCTCATGCGACTCCTAAGCTAAGAAAAGCATGTTAGAACATTAAACTATAGTATATGATGGTAAGCCATGTGTGTAAACCTCCTGAAATGTAAGTGTCAAACAGGAAATTATACATGGTTAGCTCCCTCCCTCCACCCTTCGAGGATACAGGACTATATTTTAGTCCTTTATACACCAAGTTGAGCTCTTATCTGTATCATCTGTTGGGCATGTGACTACAGAGCTAAGCACAGGAAATGAAACAGATGCCTTTTGATATGAAGTGATATCAAGATCACAGTGGCAGTGACGTAGAGAAGCGGCTTCTACATCTTATTACTAGTTATCACTGTCACCCTTAACATGAACAGGAGGAAAGGAGAAGTAGTAAGTAATACAATATATATATATATATATATATATATATATATATATTTATTTAAGTTATCTATATGTTTAGGTTATGCAAAAAAGTATCTTCTGCCACATTACTTATGCAAAACTTGGTGTGACAGTGTTCTTAGACTGAGATGTATGTTAATCTCAGTCTGAGATGTATGTATACCAATTGTCAGTGTAGAGTGACTATGCTTGCTTCCCACACTTGTATAAAATATAGATTGGCCTTAAGGAAGTTAACAAGCCATAAAAATCAACAGGAGAGATGCTCATCTCCTGTTACACAGAGAATGGAGCAAACTGGCAAGGTAGGGTGCTCCTGTTTCTAATGTATACTTGACCCTGCCAGAAGCATACAGGATTTCCCTGATTACAGTATCTCCAGCATTTCGCTATACAGAGTCTATGGATTTCTCCATCTTTTAACGAAATGAAGACAGCATGCAAACATATGCCAAATTTGTTTTTCCCTGGCGTTTTTCTGTCAGAAAAATCAATTTTAATATATCCTGAGAGTTCCTTCATATGCAGCAGCACTTTGGATTTTATAAAACTGTAAATGTATCTGCAACTGATTTAAAGTCACTTATGCAATTATGGTAAAAATAGACTCTAGTTAAATTAAATCATCATTATTTTTTTTGAAGATACAGTAAGTTCCCTAAATTGATAGCACATCATCTGTTCAGATTGACTGAATTTTCTATGGATTTTAAAATATACTGTTCATTAGTTTATGAGTGGTAATTAATTATGCAGCAGCCATTTAAGAAAGTTCATGTTTTGGGTCTTATTTTCTCCAGCCACTCTTAGCAAAAGCATTGCTAGTTTTTGAGAACTGATCACTAACCTGCATACATTCTAGCAGGCTACAGCATTTAAGAATGGCTACTTTTAAATGTATTACTGGTTGATTTATTGAGGATATTCATCAACCTTTTCCCCTATCACTTCATTTGTTGATATATATTTTACTTCAAAGGAATGTTCTTGAATCAAAGTCTTCATTAAAAAAACAACTGTTTTTATTCATTAGAGTTAGAAAAAGCACTTGAAAATAAAGTGCTGTAATCACTGTCAAGTAGTCACTTTTTATACTTGTTATCAAAGAGAGGCTCCTCTCAGGAAAAAAAACCCCAAAAAACAACAGGAACTATTGAAAGTACTCAGAACCTAATATTGTATTCAAGATTCTTTCTAATAAAGACACTGGAGAAGTCTCATACAAGAGCACTGCGTTGTTGCAAATGTTAAGGCCACGTATGCTTGTTTCCTCCAAACTGTGTAGAAGCCATGCTTGGGGATGTGGGAGGAGTCTGGTATATAGCTTGTCAGGGAGATTTTAGGAAAGAGATGGATGTCTTGTGTCCCTGATGAGTCAGAGATAAACCTGTACTGCACTGTTAGTGATGTCCTTCTAAAAATGAGGTGTCAGTGGGTGGAGGTGTGAAGGATGTGTGCTGTCAGATGCCTTAATAGTTAATTTCCTGCTTGAGGTTGTATGTTGTATACCTTTATATACATGTGTATTTGTTTGTGTGTGTATCTGTACACACTATATATACACTACATAGTGTGTATAGATACACACACTATATATATACATACACACATATATATACATATATATAGTATATATACATTTATATATATAAATATATATAATATTTATTTATATAATTATACATGTAGATGTAGCATACACCTCTATATAATATTTTTCCTGTATAAATTGAGCTGCCAGAATGCTCTTGGCATTTTCTACACACATACAAAAACATATTTCTTGCTTAGCCAAACTTAAAAACCAAAGAAAAGAAGAAATACTGAAGGATGGAAGATGCCACACAGGAGAAGTGATTAATGTGACCATAGGCCTAGTCTTGTTAGTTTCTTTTCTTCTTTTGCCTTTGGAGGTACAGATGAGTACCAGGAAAGAATGAGTGAACAAGGAAAAGAAAATGGAAAAAGGAAGGGAAGTAGATGACAGCCTGAAATAGATTCATACACACATACTCTAGAAAATAATTTTCTGAGGTTTGGCTTTATTACAAAGAAACTAACAGTGCTCTGACACAAACTCCAACCCAGGAGGTTGTCTGCCTCTCTCCAGGTTTTCCTGCTCCCAAGCTTCACCCTTGTTCAACTCTCAGTGGCCTATTTTCTCCAATTTTTGGTGCTACTGCATGATACATTTGCATGCTATGTGCTACATTGCACAGCCAACCCTAAGCCCTCTGCCCATACAGCCTTTCCCAAACTCCTTAGGTGCTGGGTGATGTTAAGCAAGAACTCTGTGCTGGAGTGAGCTGGCCAGAATCAACCAGCCTCCTTGCAGGTGTCCAACATCAACCAACAGAGTCCAACAGGGGGAGTCAAGAGAAGAACTCTGCTATTGTGGTGCATCATGTAAGGGAGCCCGGTATACAATATTCATGTATTCCTGTGGCAGTTATGGAGAGGAGTTTCACTAACCTGTGTTTAGCCCATGTGTCTGATTCATTGGCTCTCTCTGTGTAATTTTCAGGAAGAAATCCCCTGCAGCCAGTTCGGTGTGAGGTACCAATCACCCAGCCTTCACTGACATCAGATTGCTGTGTTCGGTCAACGAATATCAAATCCCCAGCATTCAGCATTAGTTCATCAATGTTCTGAGGCTTGTATTGGAAAATTGCTCGCAAGGTCTGATGGAGAATAAAAAAAATGTCACTTCCAGGACTCTATTATAAATTATGGGGAATTTCAGAGAAGATCTGTGCACTGTACACTGAAAAATCAATGCCTTTTGTATACAGTAACTTATTTTTGGATGACACTTTTCTTTAGCAGAGATAGAGTGTAATAGTATAGGTCCAATATATACATAAAATGAATGTCCAGTACATTTGGTCTTCATAAAAAAGTTACGTACAACAACAATAGATTAGTAACTACATAAAATATTTTATGGTACATTTCCCACAACAATTTTCATTTCTCCCATATTGCCAATAAAATCCTGCTATAAGATCCTGAATAGCACAATATACTGTATTGGAATGATATGTTTGAAAACTGCTGAAAAATCAACATGAACATTTAAAAAAATTTATTAAAAAATGAAAAATGTGTCCAGTTTTAATCGCGGCTCTTTTAATCAGAAAATTATAAGGGACAGAACTGTTCCCTATATTGAGTACAGATATTTCTCAGACTGGTACAGTTGGGATTACCACCCCTAGCCCAGGAAAGCAATGATCTTCCATGAAAGAATACTATTACTTTCAAATGCTATTTATGTATTTCCTGTCTCCTTATTTTCCTCTTCCATAAAAAATCTGGTTTGCTTGTTAAGAGTATGGAATTAAATACTGCTGATCTGCATGTCAGATCATCATATAATTCTCCATAGATATCTTCTACTGATTTTGAACACAGTTTTTTAGTTTGTGGATGTACCTAGTATACTAGTACTGTATATTAAATCAATGGATTGATTTACTTCTTTCATTAAACTGAGCCAATGGATTCTGCACAGACACATTTTTTCTCAATGGAACAAAAAGAAACAAATCTGTGTTAGAAAGGCTTTTAAATATGTGGCTAAAGGAGAATAAATAATGCTGTACCTGGTAATGTACAAAGCGCATGTCCCTAGAGTACAGAGTAGCTATCCACTGGCAACCCTCTCCTGGGTTGATAGATCTAGCCAGTTGTTCCAAGGTCTTCTGATGGTGAGGATAAAACTTATGAGCCAAAGTAAGGTGGAGCTGCTTTATACAAGGCTTCACATGGCAATCTAGGAATTAAAGAATCATGCTATGATATCACCAAATAAAATTAAGATTACCTATGCTGTTCACAGATGTTGACATTATATTAGTCTTTCTAGCACCAAGGAGCAGAATTGTACACTAGTGACTTCCATGCAGCATTTTAAACAATGTAATAATGGTAGAGCTGACTGAATTCTTGGCCAACAGTTTATTTACTGAAAAATGTTTTGATCACCCCAAAACTGAATACTTTAAGATGTAAAAAGAAAATCTGGATTTAGATCCCTCATGATGCTGCTGTTATTCTCTCCCCACTTTTATCCAATAGCCTTGGGATTAGTGCACTCACCTAGGGGGTGGGAGACCTGGATTTAAATTTGTTTGCCTGAATGGATTTGAACCCACGCCCAAGGGAGTGCTGTAGTCCCTATGCTATATGGATACAAAACCAGGATGTTCTCAGTCGCCTTTTGATGGTGTTTCCCTTTGCATCAATACATGAATAAACATTTGCTGAAGCAGACTGGAATTTACATGTTCCACCCCCAGGTGAATGTCATAGAATCACAGAAACACAGGGTTGGAAGCAGCTTTGAGGAATATGTTATCCAACTCCAGGCACAAATGCAAGAAAGCTATCCCTAAATCATTGCTCTCAAACACTTATTCAGCCTCCCCTTGAAAACCTTCAGTGAAGGAGATTCTACAGCTTCGTACTACCTTACTGCACTAACAGTAAGAGGGAAATGTGGTGAAGGAACCTCCAGCCCAACTTCCTTCCTCACCCAAGGAGAGAGCTAGAGTCCCAAAGATCACATCTGCCTCTCCCTTTCCCAAGCAGAAGCAGTCCTGGCTAGTGCAGCCATAGGTTGACAACTACCCATGCAAACTCAGGGGGCAGAAAAGGAGGCCAGGATCAACATTTGTGGCTTAAAGGGAGATGCATAGCACCTGTGTGCAGATCTTCTGTATGCTGATGAAATTAGATGTAATGAGTGGTAAACCTCTATGACAGGAAGCTATTCTGATAAAATTACTCTGTTTCTTTTTGCATTGGGCCTTGTTGTTCCCTTTACTAACTATTACAAAGGCTAAGCTACTGGTGTGTTGAGACCACTGCCTAACATGCTTCCCACCACTGTTCTCCTTATTTCATTGAATTCTGCCATCTCTCTGTATGTGTGCACCATCTCCTGCCATGTAGGTGGCCTGTATGCTTCCTGGGGCAGGGACCCTCTTTTTGTTTTATCTGTACACACCATGTAGCAAAGTGGTGTCTTGGTTCATGACTGGAGCTCCTACACACATATGCGGAGCCAACTCTGATGCACTGGAAAGGCAGCGGTCAGTGCAGACTCGATTAAGCAAGTCTGCTGGAGCACAAAAATTGATGTGCTCCAGCAGCCTTTTGCATCATGTGTATCAGTGTTCCCATGAATGATGCGTGCCCCTGGCAGCTGGGGGGGGCACGGCGATGGTGGGAGCACAGCAGTGGTGGCGGTAAGTGGGAGCTCCCGCGGGTCAGCGACTACCCACAGATGCTGCTGGCAGTGTCGGTAGTGGTGGGGTGGAGGGCAGGTGGCAAGCGGTGACTGTCAATGGCACCTTTTTGTAGGGGGTGCACTGCCATGCCCAGGGGGTGCACGTGTACCGCCTACATGTCACCCCTGAGCGTCCCCATGCATCTCTGCACTGAATAAAAGGTGGAGGAGCACTTTGAAATAAAACACGTTTGATGAGCTTTAGTTCAAAGTGGCCCACTGTCCTTTTTTCAGCACAGGGATGCACGACGACGCTCATACATGTGATGCATGAGTGCTTTTGATTAGTGCAGCTCGCTAATTAAAGCGCCCAGTGCCATGTTCCACAGCATGCATAAAAATGCCCCTAGAGACTATTTCAGTACAATTAAGATATAAGAATTACTGAGGCTTTCTATGCTGTCCTTCATTGTAATCTGTAAACACATCCCACAGCTGCACAGTAAAATGCTTATCACCCCCCTCAGAGTCCTTGGCTCTTCCCTCTCTAAATAATTAGGCTATATCAAGAAAATCCATGAATAAAACCAGTTTTGTTCTACAGTCTGCTCAGTTTCTACCTGATGTTGATCATACCTGCTAAGGCGGAAGCCTCGCTAGCAAAAGCCACAGCAAATTCTTTCATGATATTTGCATGGCTATCGCTGACAAAAAACCCAAGGTAGCTGGTAGATGAATGTAGTGATAGGGAAGGGACTGGTGGAAAGGTATTTAAAAACCTATCACCAACTTTCTTCAAGGCTTCATATAAGAATTCCACTTTCTGGTCTTCACACTAAAAAAGAAAACATATTGGCATATGCATTACAAATCAATATCATCCAACCGTCACTGGTTCAGCTTCTCTGAGAGTCATTGCAACAATGCAAGAGAGGCTGAGCAATGCAACATTTTGATATTATAATAGAATACTTCCAGTACAGAGTATAATATAGAGATATTATGGAATATTCCCTTCACTTGTAAACTACCTGATCATATCCAATTCAGGTAGGAAGTGACCAAAAGATCTAACCATCTGGCAATTATGCATGGACTTATAAAAAATCAGACAGAACAGTCCCTTTTCTAGCAGGCATATGTTCAAACCACAAAACCACCATCATAATTAAGTACTAATCGACACTCTTGCTGGCATCATAGCAGGAAGGATGAGTACTGAATGTTCGTGCAGTGTAAATTACATTCTAATTGCTGAAATGTTTCCATCATAAACACCTGAAGAGCATTGTATGAGAACTTGCAGATGCCGCTGCTTATTCATCCTTTCTTTGCTTAATCCAGACTGACTGTGGGCATATTTCAAGAGCAGTAAATTCATTACAAATTAATAAATAATTTGGAATAAGACTTTGGCTCTGAAGTGCATAGCGGCCAGGTTTTTATCAGTATTTAGATGCCTGAAGGTATAGACATTGGTGCCTAGGGATTTACAAACATACCTAAGTGAGCAGCTTAGGCACATTAGTATGGCCTACTAGGCATTAATCTGCATCTTTAAGCTTCTTATATTGTAAGTCTGGTTTTGGGTTACTTCTGGACAATGGTGTGAAACACAGAGCTGCGGGCCATATCCAACCTATGGAGCCATGTCTTCTGGCCTGTGGGGCCCCAGAGGGTTTGGGATTCAGGGCAGGTTAGGAGGCCCAGCCAAAGTCCAGGACGTGGAGCCCACTGGGGATGTGTCAGTGGTGAGGAGCAAATGATAGCTGCCTTAACCCCTCTGGCTGCCAATTTTTGCCCCATTGATGCCACTCACCTCACCACTGCCACCTCTTCCAGATACAGCCCGTGAGGAGCCCTGTGGTGTAGCGTGGGGTGACTTTGATACCTCTGCTTTATACTTTCCAGTCATTTGGGCCCAGATCAACACACACATTAAGGCACAATTCTCAATGCACAGTGGTGCTTGCTCTCTTCCAGTGCAGAACGACATATGCCTGAGGGTCTAGATACATCAAAGGACATTGACTGGAGTTTAGCGCTATAAATCTGGACTTGAGCCACTTTTAAAAATGTTCCCCCTTGGCAATACCAAGGTGCACAATGTGCCCTTTATGATGGATGCTGAAATAAAGATTGCGCTAACAAGAAAAAAAAGCAAAGAGCACAACCTTTTTTTAATAGATATTTTTAGCACATGGAACTTCCTCAGTACTGAAATTTCAAAACTGAGAGCAACAGGCTCCAGTCATCATCCAAAATAAGTGAGAAATGCATTCATACAGAGGAGGCTGCCACACAAGATACATGTTTGAGAGTTTGCTCTTCTGTGCAAACTGCACACCTTATTTTCACAGTCATTTGGCAAATCTGGTAACTGCATATCTAGAAGGTCCACAAGAGGTAATATAGCATCTTGCTCGAGCATCTGATTTAAAGCTACAGTCATGCTAGCTGCACACAAGAATTAGGTATGCAGTTGCATACACCTATTCATATATGGAATTTCAAATAAGAGACCCTGAGCATCTGAGTCCAGCCACTGCACTCCCACAAGACTTGATAATTTCCCTTTCCTACTCTCCCTGCTTCTCGTAGCTAACATTTTGTTGGCCTCAACACTCCAGAGCATTCAGCATTCAAATATTTTTCAATGAGATTTTTAAATTCAGAGAGCAATAAATGCAGTTAGTTCAGCCACTGTTCCAGCATACACTAGGATGGAAGAATTCCAGAAGATGACACTTAATTGTGCACGCACAACTTTGTACATTGGATCACTCCTTGTGAGAATTAATTTTGCATTTGTGTATGCAAGTGATGCACAGGTAGAGACCACGTGCACGCACAAAACAACCACAAGTGGATTTTGCTCACATCACTTTTACTAGTAAGTTTTATGCAGAATAGCTGTATGTACAAATGAAAACCCATGCTCAGCCAAATCCAGATTTCACCCTTCTAGTTGTATTTTACACTGGCAAAGCTGTTGTGCTCAAGACATTTTTTAAAGGTTTTCTTACCGTAAAGAAATCACAAAGAGTTATGTGTGGAAAAATCTCATGGGCTCTGTTTTTTGCACATTGGCGTTTGCTCTCTCTCCAAAACTCCTGCAATTTGTCATGAAGGGGGCCAGAGGGGCACAAGTAAAGAGCATATTCCTGAGGGATTGGATCATCCAGAGAAGGATCATTACAATGGGAATGCAACCTAAAATTGAGAGCATATTATACAAAGTAAATAAAGCCACAGCTGTACAAACAGTCTTCACTCACCTTGGCAGAGACAGGTGCAAGAAAGGCAGAAAAATAAAAACTGAAAAGGTTGTTACTTGAACAGAAGCTTAGAATGAATTAAGAATAGGTTAAAACTAGAACTGGTAAACATTTCTTACTTTTTCTTTTAAATGAATGATTTGTTTCTTTTTGGGGTGGATCCAAGGGGGCATGCAGTGGTGCAC
>NW_005842783.1:301791-318628 GCF_000455745.1 Alligator sinensis | reverse complement strand
CTTCCCATCCCAAAGTTTAAAACCAGCTGCTTGGCAATGGCAACAATATTTCTAGTCAGGCATGAGGGAATCAACTGACTTCATGGTTTATCCTAATCTATCTGATCCCTTCTAAATTCTTCATTCCACAACCTTATCTTCTGTTTAATGCTCTTGATGTTCAACCCATCAAGCTATCCTTTGTTCTGCAATTCTGCTGTCTGTTAGCTGCTCCTGGTAATGAAGTTCCAATTTCACAGCCCTGCAGATGGTTTTTAACTCATTCCAATGAAGTTATATTTGTTTTTGTTTCAATCTTAAACTGAATAATGTAGCCCTAGGTCTGTAGCATACTAGTTAAGCTTCCACTTTATTTTTAATTGGAGAAACATAAGTGTTGTTTTATATATGATGATTCACCACACCATCTGCACCCCTATTTTCAAAATGCCAGATCTGCCCATGCTTCTTTCAAAATTTGGAAATCAAATCAACAAAAACGAAGGAGTTTTGTTTTATTTCCAAATAAATTGTTTGGGTGGATTTTGTTTGCTTTCTACCTTTTTGAAAAAGGGGCAGGGGGAAAGAACGAAAGAAAGAAAAAAGGATAGTGGAAAGAATCACCAACCAAAATCTGAAAACAAAGTGGAGGGAGTATTGTTAAAAAAGACAAAAAAAAAAATTCCATAAAAACAACTGGCAGTTTCATACAACAGCAAGCTAAAAGATCCCAACACAACAGAAACAGCAAATGTATCAACTGGGATTTGTAAGTCATGTTCCAGTTGGCTATAGCAGGCATTTTGGTCTGTGAGTTGGTCTGTTGTCTCCTTCAGATCTTTCTGAATCACAGGGCAATATAGTTTGTGACAAAGCTTGTTTTGTCGTGCAGCTGTTGGACTGGGGCGAAGTAATGTAATACTCAACCATCATTCCAAATGTTGGAAGTGAACGCAGTGGTACACACTTGTATGCTTTACTCATATATGCACCCTATTCCAAAACTCTCCAACCACCTCCTGGAGCATAAGATCTGATAAGAGTCACTGCTTGTGCCGTCTCAACTTCATTTGCTCAGAGTGGAGAAAAAGCTTCGATGACCCACAAGTAACAACCGGCATTACCTGTGGTCATGCCTGCCCCAGTTCTCATTTTGTACCGCAGACTCTTGACAGTTCCACTTGATTTTTATGGCCTTGTCTCATCTGGGCCTGTTTTCCTTCCAGTAAATTCCTTTTAACCCCAAATCTTCAGAATTCCTTTACAATGGCAGTCGTTTGGATCTTCAACAACCTTTTTCTGTCATTTTCTGTCCTTTCCTCATGGACAGACGATTAAACAATTCCTCTAAAATCTGCAGTCATCATTCAGTTCTGTGATAGCAAAGCTTGCTTGTGTCTGGGAAAGTGGGTTCCCTACACTCAAGTTATCTCATGCTTTGGAAAAAAAGAACCCGTTTCTCAGAAGCAAAAACTGATCTTGCTTTACATTGCATGGTGTACAAATATTCTTATGCCCAGTAGAGACCTGATCAAACAAAGCTAATATCCCTTTTTCCATAAAGTAGAATACAGATGAGCTGAGGTTTAGTTTAGTTTTACCATGATGTCTACTAAATCCAAATTCAGTGTGGGAAACAAGTCATAGGCAACTACATTTGAGAAAGTTCTCTTTAGAAATAACAACACTTACCATTTTGTAGCATCTTCTATCGTCTTTCGTCCGGTAGCAGCCAAAGCTTTTTGCCTAGGAGAAAAAAAGTGGAGATTTGCCATGAGAAAGAAATAGCTGCAAGTCAAATAAACCTCCTTTGCATTCTGGAAGCTCTTCCTTGATACAAAGGCTTAGTGTACGGTTTACTTAGGAACGTGTTGTCAAAATGCATACACGCTGTATAAATATGTTTGTTCCACACATAAAGCAAGTGTATTATTAGAGAAAGGCCCAAATATAAACCTCAGGACCAAACCCCTATTTCTACAGAGGGCCAAATCAAAACCTTTGATCAAAACGTGCTTACCTGTAGGATTTAGAAATCCAGATCCAAAATTTCCCAGTAGGACTTAGTGTTTGAATTCAACCCATTAAAGTGTTAGATTTGAGCTATAGGTTCAGCAGCAAACCCAGATCCAGATCAGAAGTTGCATTCTGAATTCTTTCTAACATATAACTACTCCTCCCGCGTACTGACTCAATTTGTAACAGAGCTGCTCTAAACAGCCCAGCATGGTCCTACACACACAGAAGCTTTTGAGACCAAGAGCTGAGTTTTCATGACCAGTTTGGAAGTGGAATTTGTGTATTTGAGCTCCTAGAAGTGACCTGCAGATTCCTTGGAGATTTGGAGGAGAAGCAGACATTGACTCCTATTTCTTTTGCAGCATCTAATTTTTCATGAAGTCTTTATTTTTTAATATCATTTAATTCTATTTCATTCCAATTATTATACTTGCTGCAAGGGTCTGATATCTGAGCAGCTTCCAGCAGTGCCTTAAAACAATATAACTAGTATTTGCCTGATTTTTCCCTTCTTTCTAGCTTCTCTTCTACAGGGGGGAAATTATATATGAGTTTGTAAAAAATGAAAAATAAAACAATTAAATGTTTCCAACGCATGAGAGATTGGGCCTCTTTATTCATGAGTGCTCAATGTGGCTACAACATAATTTCAGAATCTTTCCTTCGAGCTTCTCCTACTTCTCCCATCACTGATGATATTGATCCCATCCTTCCTGCAACTCAGGTCTCCATCCTGTGCACCATCTTCAACTCAGCCCCATCTCATAAGCCTTACATTCAGCATGTGTCTAAATCCTGCTCATTTTTTTTCTTACTAACATCTCCATTTTACTAACACCTCACATTCAAGCTGTCCTTATCTCATGCCTTCCATATGGCCACAGTCTTTTCTCTGGCCTGAACAAATGTAATCCTGCCTCACTCAAATCATTCAAAATTCTGCTGCAGGCAGCAGTTTCTGAGATCGTTTTGACAATGTCTACCCTGCAGTTGCTTAAATGATAGTGTACCAGCAGACTTTGGCAACCCACGCTGAGCTCCGTGCTGTTCTGGGTAGACTGCTACCAAGATACGGTACCTAAACTAGCTAGTTTAAAGCTAGGTTGAATATCTCTATGCTACACTAATGTCACTTCTGTAAGTGCGGTGCAAATATACCCTCTGTTTCTATTCTTCCACTGGCTCTCCTTTCACCATGACATCAAGCAGAAGCTACTCTATTCACTTTCTAGGACTTCATGGCCTAACTTCACAGTATCTTATCTTCTTCCATCAGTCACCACTGACTTGATTTCTCCCTATATTCTACTGATGATTCCAGCCTTTATCCCCACGTGTTAATGTTACAACAAGCACTGTTGTGCTTCATGCCATTCTACTCCTCAGCTTTGGGGTAAAGCACATGCATTATCTTTCGCCCCTCTTCTTTTTGTTTTTTAAACTTCATCCTAAATTAAGAAGGAATTACAAAAATTACAGAATAGGCTTACAGAGGTATTATTAAATAAGAGGGCTTAGTCTTTTGAAAAATACAGTCTCCAGTTTATACATGGTAAGAAGTCTTTGCCAGGTCCTCATACTCAAGATAGGAAAAATACCTTCAGCTTTAACTGTATTACGAAAAGTGATGAACACAAGAAGTTACTTTTAAGTGACTCTATGAGACAGCACAATGTATGTAAAATGTTTAAGAAGTCTTAAAACCTCTCCACCCAAAAAGCGGATAGTTTAGGGATACTGTATTAGACATACACAATTGGATTCTCATGAGGATAAGATCAATATCTCTATACTGTTGCAGAAGCCCAAAGAAACAAACCTAGTCCATACACACCTATTGGTAAGCATGTCTTTTCTCTCTGTGAAAAACACAAGCTATCCATGCTCAAATTCTCATAAGAACCTGCTTTTAATATAATCAAAGTAGTTTAAGCATATAACTCACACAGTATGTGCAGGGAATCCCATGGCTAAGAGAGGTTCCACGATAGAGCAGGTGCCTCTATTTTTTACTTTGTTTGCAACCTTTGCATACAGCTGTGCTTCAGCCACCGCCATCTCTTCTACTCTTCCTGTGAATATACGTACAGCGCAGTCAGAATTTAGGAGGGGTAGGACAGAGAGAGAAAGAGAGAGAGAGGGAGAAAGAGAAAGAGAAAAAGGAGATGGAGGTAGCTACGATGAGAAACCTCAAAACCCTTGTGATCTTTCTGACAAAAGCTGATATCCTGTTTTGTAGCATGTTACTCTTTAGATTTTTATTTTAGGTGGTTGTTAAAAAGCAAGAAGTATATTCTGCTGCAGATTGCAGCAGAACATAACTAACAGCACACATACAGACCACAGCATAGCATGCAGTCATTACAAGTTTGCTAGTAGCATGGGCCTTAACATCCTTCCTTCAGAACTTCATTTTAAATCCACTCCAGACGGTCAATGAATTTGTGAGTGTGATTGCTAACAAGGGATGGTTATTTAGTGTGTTGCACAAAATCATCTGGTTCTCTGAGTCTGGATCTTTGTGGACAGATTTCTGCATCTGCAAAGTTGTGCGTGGCCACCCAAATTCTGCATCTGCAAAATTACTATCACAGCCCCTTGTGAGGCATCCTCAGCAAAAACACCAGGAACAGAATTACTGTGCAGGATGAAATATATATTCTCTGCCAGAAGTGGCCTCTGGAGACCAGTTTTGAAGCACATAGAGGTAGCTTTAGGAAGTTTCTCATTCCACCATCTATGCTATTCTCATTGTGATATGATTAAATAATGTCATTAGAATGACATACTAGATCATCGAGAGTGCCAGATTCTCTAGTATACCCAGCATACAGTGAAGTTAACATGGCTAGAGGTCTGCCTTGAACTCCTTATGTTAGAGGGAAATCTTCACTGACTCTCTCTGTGGCCTGTACTGTTACATTCTTGCTGTAAGGGGACGCATGATTGAACACTATGAGGAGGTGGGAGGGAAATGGGGTTGTTAATGGACAGAAAGGGACATGGGTGAGCAACAGATGTACCTGAGCATATTGATGCCCAAGGGGCCTTATGTCTATGCCATAAATTACCTCCCTACTAGGGAAGCTTTCACTTAAGTAAGTTTGTGGAGGCAGCGAATCAGAGAGCTGTGACCAGCTTTCTAACCACTTCTTCTCAGACATAGTGGGGAATCAAGCCCAGGTCTCCCAAAACCAAGCAAGTTGACACTGAGGACCATAACCTCTCCCAGTGCCATGGGGGAAAACATGAGGAAAAGACTGGAGTATTAGACACCACCACTGGGAAACAAACAGCTTCAGACAAAACAGGCACTTCTTTCATCCCTGGCTCAAGCTGGGGCCAAAGTAAACATGTTTGGCCATCCAAAATATTCCAAAATAAATTTGTTTTTATTTCTTTATTCATCTTTTTTCTGGTGACTCTACATATTCTGATTTCAGTGAGGTTCAAAGCAAAAGTGCCAAAAACATGGTAGAAAAAGGTATTCTTGTCGCAACCATGATGTGACAAGGAGCAAGAAATAACAGAAATACGGTCCAACATCCTGCTCTTGTGGCATTTGATTTTTTGTACAGTCAAGATGTCCAAAGAAGACTCCTTTGAAACACTGGAAATTCTCTCATTGCTGGTAAATTCCACTACTCTTCTCTCAAAGCTTAGCATATTCTCTGTAACAGCTCTTATTTCTGTCTTGGTTTCTTTTTAACTTTTTTTTTTTAATCACTTGTACATACCAGCATGGATCTTTTGCTTCCTTCATACCTTTCTGCCCCCTTAAAATGATCTAAACAAGATCACGGCTATAGTCTTGTCCTGAACACACACTCTCATTCCAGCTGCCCCTCAAGCTCCTTAATGTAAAGTAGGTAATACTGTATTGCCTCACTGATGGATACTCATGATTTTTAGAAGTATGACGGTGGAAGTCCTCCCCTAGTTAAAGTTTGGGTCTCTCTTGTAGGTTTTTCCTTGCCTGATGGGTACAGTAAGCACAAACCCAGTTTCTGAAGAGCAGTGTAACCAGGCAAAGAGCCTAATTTTCAAAACTGATTAGCTTTATGGGGCCTGCTCTACAGCATTTTCACCAGAGCACACAAATGCTGGCAGATTTTTTCCCAGCTTCTCTACCTATCAAAAAAGGAACAAGCAAGCACACCTGTGACTTTTCCTTTGCAGAGGTTCCTCAGTGAGGGCATCATGAGTTTGCAAATACCACAATATTACTTTACCCTATTATACTAATTAAAAGGGTTGCTGACTTTTTTACCTTTCCGCTCTCCGTAGTCATGCCATCATCCTAGGCTATCTGATACCCATGAGCAGGTTGAATTACACGGTGTACAGTAATAATGTCATTTGCTACAAATGATTGAGCTGGCAGTTCTGGATGGCTCAATAAAAATATTTCCAGAGCAGACTGCCTTAGCAACAGCTGGATTTCCATTTGGTTTACTTTTACAATGAAAAGAGAAAACATTTTTGCTTTTAACCATGACTTCTCAGGAAGAGGTGAGTAAAACCACGAAAGAAGGCAAAGCCCTTGAAATAATTTTCTAATATTTCTCCATCGTAGATCATAGATCCAAAGGCTGATTTATTTCCAGAGCAACATCCTATGTGCTAATTATTGTTTATTTGGAAGCTATATAATACTCGTTTCTTATTTCTGCTCTAAAAGCAGTAAGTTTATATAAAATTATTTAAAAAAAAAAAATCCCCCCTCCCCCAACTCTGGAAATAATTAGTTATCAGGAATGTGATAAAATGAAGGAATGAAAACTGTGCCATTTTTATAAATATTTACTAAAAGGTGAAAATAAAAATATGTTGCCTAAAACTGTTGTCAGGGATGAACTATTAATTTGAGCCCAACCATACAAATATCATTTTTGGTTTTATAATGTGCTAGTTCCATTGTCTGCAAAGAACTGACTCCCAAGTTACAGTAGCATGACTTAATGGAAAACTAGATCCCACTGCATAACTCACTGTGTTCAGAAGCAGAAAATATGTATCATATACCCACATGCTAATTTTGAATGTGAATGTTATTTACTCAGAATAATGTCTTAGCAATTTGGATTCCAGTTGGTAGTGTGCACAGAACAGGCAGAGATGCTTCTGAATAAAGTTTAATGGTGCAGATCGGAACAGGCTCAGCAGTTTCTCATATAACATACTTCCTTTTATGTGCACTAACAATTAAAAAGCATCTCGTGGAAAATTCTTTGACATTTAAAGGAGAACATCTTGGTTTGGTGAATAAATTACTGTAAATTGCTGTGGTTAAAGACACACACAAGAAACTTTTTGCTTTGGTAATTTTCTGGTTGAAGTACAACTTTACAAGTTGCTTTATGTCAAAGTTTCCCAAACCTTTTCTTAATGGGTACACACTTCCTGATTTACCAGCTGCATGCATACTCTTTATATTTTAATCCTTTGAATGCCAAGTATTATAATGAAAATTAGATCTGCCATTACACAATTTCTCTTGCATACCCCCCAAAGATGTCTTGCGTATTCCCCAGGAATATGCATGCACATATTACAGTTTGGGAACCCCTGCTTTATGTTTCTAACTCTTACTGAAATCAATGGCAATTGTGGGGTGCTCTTAGAAATGTACATGAGGTTCTTGCCATTTTACAGGGTGAAGTTAAACAGGGAAACAGGGAAGCCTTGAAGGTACCCATGGGTTCATTTTGTAAGGTCTATACTTGGTAGCCATGTTGGTCTGAGACAAGACGACATACAAAAAACTAGAATTCTTGGTTCCAAAATGATACCTTTTATTAAACCAACTGGGAAATTGCAAGACAATTGTCCTTTTCTGCAAGCTTTCGGGATCCAAGTCCCTTCGTCAGGCTCTGGGAAAAGTACAGATGGTACAAGGTGGTAAAAAGTCCCCATAGGTAGGAACTAAACTTCATTTTTTACACAGAGGGAGCTGAAGATGGAAGGCTGTCCCTCTGGGTCCATGAGAGTGTCTTTGTGAGCTGTATTGAGTAGCTTGTTGATGTGTAGATTTTATTTTATTTAGATTTGATGTTTAGAAAATTCTACCTTATCTACACATCAAAGAGCTTGGATCCTGATAACTTGCAGAAAAGGACAATTTCTTGCAATTTCCCAGTTGGTCTAATAAAAGGTATCATTTTGGAACCAAGAGTTCTAGTTTTTGTATGCCTTTTTATAAGGGCTATTCATTCAGAAGGCTGGCAAAGATGGAAGGCTTCAACAGAAAATATTAGTAAAAAGGCATTGGGGTTTGTAATGCTGGCACGAGCAATGCGTTTTAAAAATGACGTTGTTCTTTGTTGATGCAGGAACAGGAGACAAATCCCAACACTGGAAATCTTGAAGTTGTATCTGTTACAGAAGATGAATTGTCAGCAGCTGAACTTTGTTTTCCTTGCAAAAAATTCTTCAGCATACCACAAGCAAAAGTAGACCCTAGTGCAGAGGAAGAAGGTAGGGAATCTGCACATTCCTTACCGCTTCTGATGTTTAGAGCTTATAAATTTCTTCTTCCTTGCAAAACTGTACTTACCCACTCATTTGAGGTGAGCCCATTTTGGAAACAAGTGAGAAAAATAGCACCAACTTTATCAGCATATGAGTGGGTGATGACATTTTGCGCCTGGTCAACTGTGTAACATTTGTGCAAGACTGGATTATTCTGACAGCTTTATATATAGAATGGACTATTTCCTTCCTTCTCCAGTTATGACACTGCTTTCAGTGTTTTATATGAATCCTTTCATGCCTGGTAATTAAAGCTTTTAGGCAAATACAAATGTAGCAGAAGGGGTTGTGTGTGGCAAACTGCATACATTGGTTACATTGCACAGGACTAATCTTACTTTCAACGAAATTGAGAGTCATATCAGTCTGGATTCAGTTTCACAGCATCTGAGGAAGTAGACATATCCTACAAAAGCTTATGCCTTTCTGAATGAGTTAGTCTTCTTGAAGAGTGTCACCAAAATGTTTAAGGACCAAGTGCACGCTGCATTTTCTACAGATGGTTTTCCTTCCTAACTGTAACTAGTAGAGCTCCCTCACTTCCAGCTTCCTAGGATTTTATTTTTTCTGACTGCAGTTCATACTGGGTACATCTACACATGCAACTAATGCAACTGAATATACTCCAGCTCAATCTGAGGAGTAAAATAATCTCAATGTCACTGTCTACATGTACCTTTAAGCGCAGTAATTTACTGCACTGCTGGATACCACTTGTATCTGACAGGACAATCTGGCAGCACTGTAAATTAGTTTACTGTACCCTAATTGCTGCACATAAGTAGATGGTGATGCTTTATTGCATACCAAATTACTCCGCTGCACAATAAAGCATTTTGTGTAGATGTGCCCACTGTTGCCACCAGAAATGGTGGCACTGGGTGAGTATCAGAAGCACTACACTGGAGCCAGAAAAAGTCAGAAGACCTTAAACAACAACAAAAGTTTTCATGAAAGTGGTTAAAACTTTGCTTGCTTTCAATCAGCTGATTTTATTGGTCCATCTGAGTTTTGTAAGCTCTTCTAAAATTGGGGATTCTCTTTTCTTAGAGTCCAGTTCTTCAGAGTCAGAAAGAGATGTTTTAAGCACCTACTTTTATGGTCCAGGAAAGTAAGAAGGTTTAGAACACAAGGTTTGAGCTGATTTGAGCTTGGCCAAACTGCCTGATGCAAATCCCTTAAAGGCAAAGGGAGTCTTTCCTTCAATTCCAGCTAGCTTTGGAATTGGGCCGACAGGCCTAACCACCACTTGCGTGGTTCTGAATGCTCTCAGTTCCTTGTACAGTGTAATCCATGCATCAGACCATATCATAAAATGAATATACCAGTCACTACTTCTGCCTGTTTTACCTTTCAAGAAATACTTTTCACTGAAAATCCAAGCTTTAGTATGTGGAAGCTTCTGTTTCTGATTTTTCTCTTTGGTTTCTAGGAGATATCCAATCAACTTCAAAGTGCCATCTTTTAGTCCCATTAAGGTTTCTTCCATATATCCTTGTTTTATTACTTGTAGTAACCCTAGCAGTTGCCATTGGCCTGGGTGGTGAGTACAATTAGTTATTTATTAGGTTCTCAATTAACTATTCAAACACTTAATTTTTCATGAACCTTTTGCTGAGAATGGAATTAAGCTGCCACCATTGTTCATTTACTAAAGTAAAAAATCCTGTTGGTGCGATGACTTTAAATTGTATTTACCTGTATGAATAAAATAGATCTGGCACCAAGGAGACAGATCATTGGCATGATACACACATATCAGACTGGGGAACTTGAAACAGGAAAGGATCTTCAAGACAAATTCTGTAACTGAAGACATGCCATCTTAAAAACACAATCCACAGTGATTCCATATGACATCCATATTCACAATACATTTAAGTACCCTACATACTAGAGAGAGAGAGAGACTGGAGGTAGCTTCAGACACTAAATGTAATATTTTTGCCCTTATCTCTCCTATCCATACTAACAAATAATATTTGTATGTTCAAGTACTCAAATGGGCTTTCGCTGTTGCCATACAAACAAGAGATACTAGGAGGGGGGAGTGGGGGGCTGACAGAATGAGCTTAGTGGCAACCATAAGCGCATCCAGGATTTACTAAAGTTGCAGAACACTGTCCCTTAGGCCATAGGGGAATGGGGGTGATGTGTGGCTGGAGCCCATGGGTCAGTGGTGGACAGTGAGGAGTTGAGCAATCACATGAAAGGGAGGACCAAGCCTCGGATCTTTCCACTGCCCTCCACTGACACTGCTTCTGCTGCTGTCCCTAGCTTTTCTGGGGGTGGGAGGAGGGCCAAGAGCTGCTCCTGTCCTGATCCAGCCTGGGGCTGTGGGGAGCAGCTACAGGGGTTCCTCCTTCCAGCACCTGCTCCCCGCCTCCCCTTTCCTCTGTAGCCTCCACTGGCTGGGAGCAGGTGCTGGAAGGAGGAACCTGCACACACCATTGCTGCTGGCCCCACCTGAGTTAGGCTCCCCAGGTAGCCAATCCCTGTAGTGTGGGGAGGAGCAGCTCCCTGCCTGTGTCAGCCAGGGGCAGTAACAGCAGCACAAGTTCCTCCTTTGCATGCCTGCTCCTGGCTAGTGGGGGATGCTGTTGCGGGGAACAGGTAGGGAGCAGGGGCTGGAGGGAGGAACCTGTGTGCCCTGTTCCCTGCCAAGTCTGGCACCCTGCACAGCTGCAGCTTGTAGCTGAAGTAAGGCAGGGACTGCTCTGGGGCTCCCTCTGCACCAGGATCACCCGGGGACAGTGGTGGCAACAGTGGAAGCGTGATGCTTCTGTACCACAACACTGCCCTGGATCTACCCCAGTAGCAATTGAAAGGCCACTGGCACACTTCCATAAGCACAGTCTGTTGATGCTACAGCAGCACTTTTATGGCCCCAAATTAAATAGAGTTACAAGGCTGAGATACACAGCTCAAGAAACAACCCTGCACTGCAGCATTTAGTACAGCGGTTCTGAACCAGGGGTACATGTACGCCCAGGGGGCACGTGAGATATATTTCATACATTGTCTAACGCAGGTTGAAGGGCCTAAAAATTAATTTCCCGTTGAAAGGGGGTACATGAAGCCTCACCCTGAGACCAAGGGGTACATCGACTGAAAATGGTTCAGAACCGCTGATTTAGGAGGTTCTCCTTTGGTTGCTGAGGAAAATTCAGTCATCTAGACCCAGAAAGTCTCCTTAGAGTAAAATATAAACTGAAGCTTAGAGAAGCTGCAAAACAGCCAAAACAGACAGCAATGCTGCTTCACTGTGGGTGTCATTACTAACGGATAAGCCTCACAGCATTATGTAACAACCTCCAGATTGTATTTCACACATTCCTAAAATACAGGGATTGTCTTTGCATTGGCATGTCAGAAATGTGGCTATATAATGAAATTATGTGGACACACTTTAAAGGCCCCCTACATTAATATCCCGTTGTGTTCATATTGGTGTGTTTAACCAGTCCAGTACAACTGCATTGGGAAGTTTCGATGTGGATCATCTTTTAAGTGTATCCAGCCCTCAGCCAGGTGTGATGGTGTCTATAACTGCAAAGATGGAGAGGACGAGTACAGATGTGGTAATTTGTATTTTATTATGATTTCTTCTATTGCATTTTTGCACAAAGTATTTGGTATGTTCTAGCAAGATGTAGGCTTGATTTGGTATGTTATGGCAAGATTATAGCTAGAAAGACTCCAAGAAGACAAGAGAGAGATTGATGAAAAGTTCAAGGCATGGCTTTAGATGTAAAATCTTGCCAGTGAACTAATTTACATTTGTTCAAAGAACAATCTGGATCATAGATTAATATGGCTAGTGATATTTGCCTTTGATAAGCATTTCCATAATAAAAATCTAGATGCTCTTTGGTTATCAATTTATTATCACTGCATTACCATTTATATAGAGGAGTCTATACGTTCACAGTACTATGTGACCGCTACTTAATTAGTCAGGCTACACTGTTTTGGGGGCATGAATATGCATGGTGTCATCCCAAGGGTCACAGGGAGGTTGATTGAAGCCAAACAGGGAGAGCTCAGCAAAGTGGACCTTGATGCCTCCTGGGTATAATGTACACTCTGATTTCCAAGTCTGCCCTCTTAGCAACTGCTGGCACCACACCCTCATTTGAACCAGCTCCTTCCTGTGCTGCTTTCAACAACTGAAGGGAAATTCAGACTCTCCTCCCCTCACTTTTTTGGCAGGAAGGAGGAGGAGGGTTGATTTTCTAAAACACATACTTTTAAATTTCTTTCCTGTCCCTGATGTTTAGTTTGCTAATGATCTCAAACTCTGAGCAGTTCAAACAGTTAAGAAAAGTTTTGTCCTGAACATTTTTCAGCAACAAGAGTTGCTTAGGCAGGACAGATTAACCTTAATGTTTGGGAGCTAGAGGGTCCTTCCCTGTTCCACGTGTGGATCTCTCCCCTGACCTAAAAAATGTGGTGAAGTATTCCTCTGCTCTGTTTCCCATATGAACCCCGTCCCCGCACCTCACTTATGGCTCTGTGCCCAGGGAGCTTCCCTGAGCATAGGGCAGGGCTGGGGATAGGAGTGGGTGAAACATGGAAGATACTGTCTTACATCAGCATCCCTTGATCTGACTTCCCCATAGAAGTCTGAGCAGGAAGCAAAACAACCCCAAGCTTCATTATCCCTGGGGCCTCTCTGCCTCTGCTGCTAAGTAGCCATAAAGGGACTGACCTCCACAGAAGCATTGCTCCTACAGGTGCTCTCCTGTTTGATGGGAGATGGCCAGAAGTGCAACAAATCCTTAGAAGGTGAATTACAGCTTTCAATTCTGCATCATCTTTTCCCCTCATCATCTGCTGAATCCCTCCTAGCTGGGGACAGTGCAAAATCCACAGGGGGATCCTTGAAGGAATAGACTTGAGATGCTGATTGGGTGTGTCAAACCCTACATCCCCATGACTATGCCATGCTGCTAGTGCAGCACCAATTGAAAGTAGCTGAATCCTCCAGTGCTAATGTTAAGTAAATGATTTCTCCAGTGTTACATCTCCCACTGGTTTCAACTGGCATATGCTTGTTCAGACTTCTCAATGTCAGGCAAGTAATCTCTGTATTACAGCTGGAATTCCAGCAAAGACTTTCCTAATCTGTGTCCCCTTAGGCAGGAACTTGCCAAGTACATCAGACTGCACTAATAGAGTTGCAGCCCTCTGATCCATTATTAGGTAGTGAAAGAGGTGGGGAAAAGGTGTCTCAAAGGAATAAATATTCAAAAGAGCCAAGTAATGAAAACTGAATGAAACAAGCGATACAAGACCCGTAGTGAAGCGCTCATACAGTTTTGTATATGGTGAATTCTCAGTGGTTTTTATTAACTATTTATGGATGCTTTTCTTCTTCTGAATTTCCCAGTCAGGCTGAGTGGCAGGGAAGGAGGGCTTCAGGTATTCACTTCTGGTTTCTGGAGGACTGTCTGCTCCGATGACTGGAAAGAAGCCTATGGAAATGCTACATGTAAACACTTAGGTTTCTCAAGGTACTGAAAAAGAATATGGGGATGTCTAAGTGGCACTATACACCTCAGAGTCTTTAGCTCTTTAAAGTTTCTCATTAAGCTTTTGTGTTAAGATGGTATTTAAAATAAAAATGATATCTAACATCCTAAAATATGATGGGATGGGTCGTGGGATTGTTCTGTTGACACTGAACATGCAGCAAGCAAGATTTAAATCTAGACCTTCATGGGTGTGTTCAGATGGGAAGGATGATCTGAGTATGCCTTACCCACCCACACCAAATCTGAAACATAGCAGTGAAGCTCTTCCAGGTGCAACATGCGTGACTGCTCTCAAGCATACCAGAGACTAAGGTCTTGAGAGTAGAGACAGGGATGGTCCCAGAATGTCTTCAATGCTGCATTTTCTGGTTTGGCATGTACACATGGGACCAGGCAGACAGAGCCTGCCCAGGAATACCCTTCAATGGACATGCAAGGTTCATGATGTAGACATACGCCATGTCCTAATACTGTAAAACTTGGGGCTACAGCTAAATAGTGATAAGGCTAAATCCACTTTATGGAATTTAGGTTCCTGAACCACACCCTCTCCTTCATAACCAACCCTTTTTCAGAGATGCATCAAGCAATGTGACTATTATCTGTAATATATGGTGTATTTCCCATTCCTCTCATTCCCTCCCCAGTGGGAAAACTGAATATAGATTATTTTTATTAAATCTGCTATAAGCCTGTTTTTCAGACTCTTTAACCACTTAAAAATGGTTCAGGTCAAGTGAAACGAGTGTAATTTGTTCTGAAATGAAGTGTTTTGTTTTCAGAGATTTATTAAAAACAAAACAAAAACTGTTATCTTAAGTATGGCCCTCTTCCTCATACTCTATAATTCAGTGGGTGGAAGGCTTATCTGGGATCAGGAAGATCTGGGTTTAAATCCCCTCCTGGTCCATTATCTCAGAGGAAAGCTTAGGTCTTCCATCTCCCAGGGAATCATTTGACCTTCAGGCTGTTTTGAGGTAGGTCTTTCAATCTCACCTGTTGAAGTTATTCAGTCATTAAGGCAGCAGGGGAGACAAAAGTGAGAGAGAATGAATCTACAGTCTAATGGTTAGGGCTCTTTCTTCAGTGGTGAAGTAATTGGCTTCTAGTCCTTTTGTCACTGAATATTTTTTAATTTTATACAAAATAAAAATAGCTTAAAACAGGCTACCACTCAACAGACTCACCCAATTGCCTGTGGGTTAGGATACTGTCTTGTTAAGTGGGAGATTTGGGTTTAATTCCATGGTCTGAATCAGCAGTCTCCCATATCTTGGATTTGTGTCCTACTACATGGCTATAGGGCATAAGAAAGACAATGTGATTACAACCTCTTTCCACTCTTCCTCAGTTTGGTGCGTAAATAATGCCTAAGACTTCTTGTAAATTTAGCTGAAAAAAGTTCCTTTCAGAAACAGTGAAATGACCTTATTTACTCATTTTCAATTTTTTTCACCTTTCATTTTTTTTCATAGATTTTATAGACATTAGGGCTGGAAGGGACCTTGTAAGATCATTGAGTCCAGCCCCCTGCCCAAGGGGCAGGAAGTCAGCTAGGGTCAAAGGATCCTAGCAAGACAGGCACCCACATGTTTCTTAAAAGTGTCCACAGTAGGTGCTTGCACCACCTCTGGGGGGAGGCTGCTCTAGGCCTCAGGAGCTTAGACAGTAAAGAAGTTTTTCCTTATGTCCAGCCTAAAACTCTCTTGCAGGAGTTTGTGACTGTTGGACCTTGTCATCCCCTTTGGTGCTCTGGTGAACAGGTGTTCCCCCAGATCCTGATGCACACCCCTTATGGACTTATAGGCAGCCACCAGGTCCCAGGTGGCTTTCCTCTGGACTCTTTCAAGCTTCTTCACATCCTTCCTAAATTGTGGAGCCCAGAATTGGATGCAGTACTCCAGCTGCGGCCTCACCAAGGCCAAGTGCAGCAGGCGGATGACATCCTGGGTCTTGCTCGAGATGCATCAGTAGATGCAAACCAGAGTTTTGTTTGCCATGCCAGCTGCAGTATTGCATTGGTGGCTCATGTTCATCTTCTGGTCAATCATGATCCCCAAGGCTCTTTCAGTCATGGTGCTAGTGAGTGTAGCATTCCTGAGCCTATAAGTGTGAAGCAGGTTTTTTTCCCCCCTGAGGTGGAACACCTTGCATTTCTCTGTGTTGAATGCCATCAGGTTTTCATCCGCCTACCTTGCAAGCCTATTGAGGTTGGCCTGGATCACCAGCCTATCCTCAAGTGTGGACACTCTTCCCCAAAGTTTGGTGTCATCAGTGAACTTAGCCAGTCCGCTTGTGACACCAGTGTCCAGATTGTTTATGAAAACTGTCACAGCGGGGTCCTTCAGGAGGGTCGTGATCTCCATGCCAATTTGGCCCAAGGGCACCCTCTATTCTCGCCCGCCACGTCTTTGATCTTCAGTTAAATTGGGAGGCTGCCTTACGACTCCCTGGGTACGGTTAGCTGGGACCTCTGTCCCCGTGTGTTCCCGGACCCCCTGGGGGTCTCCCGGTATGATGGGTGCTCCCCAGGCACCCTAGCCTTATGGGCTACGCGTGGCTCCTACCAACCCCTAATACCACGCCCCAAGCCTTGCTGATGGGATAGACGCTGGTATGTCTCTCTCTATATATACTGCCCGTCTCTTGGGCCTCCTCTATGTACTCTCGCCCGCTCTCTGGGGCCTCCTCTGCTGTACTGCCCTCTCTTGGGCTCTCCGAGCCCACTTGGGGCCTCTCTGTAATGTTGCCCCTTTCTGGGGCCTTCTCTA
>NW_005842783.1:292548-301145 GCF_000455745.1 Alligator sinensis | reverse complement strand
AACGCTCTCTGACCTGCCATCCTCCACCCAGCTAGATCGGTTCCTATGATTCTCGCCTCCTAGCTCCAGGAGCTCCCACCCCTCTGGCTGCTGGCAGGGAACTGCTAGCCTGGCCTCAGCCCTGGGCTTTATGAGGGCCAAGCCCTGCCCCTTCCGGCCAGCTGACTCATTAGTTGCCAGGGCAACCCACAGCTGTGCTCGTTATGTCCTGCCAGGGCTCTCTCTCCCTGGCAGTTTCCACTCTCTAGGAGTGGGGCAGCGAGGTGCCCCACAACAAAAACATTAAAGAGTACAGGTCCAAGAACGGAGCCTTGGGGGATGCTACTTGTCACCGGGTGCCATGTTGATTCGGTTCCATCAACTACCACTCTCTGGGTCCAATCTCCAAGACAGTTCCCCAGCCATCAGACTGTGGAGTAGTTGAGGGCGAAGTTGTCCAATTTTTCCATGAGGATGTCATGGGATACTAGGTCAAAGTCTTTTTTGAAGTCCAAATATATGATATCAACCTCTTCCCTTTTGTCCAGGTGATAAGTCACCTGGTCATAGAAGGAAATAAGATTGGTCAGGCAAGACCTACCTGCAACAAGCCCGTGCTGGCTATCCCCTTAGAATGTTGCCTTCTGTTAGCTTGTCAAGAATGGTTTCTTTGATAATTTTTTCCAAAATCTTCCCAGGGATTGAGGTCAAACTGATTGGCTTATAGTTTTCTGGGCCTTCTTTCCTCCCTTTCTTGAACACGGGCACCACATTGGCTCTCTTCCAATCTTCAGGTACTTTACCCAAGCACCATGAGTTCTTGAATATCTTCACCACTGGCTGCGCTATGCTGTCTGCTAGTTCCTTTAGCACTCTTGGGTGCAGTCTATCCAGACCAACTGATTTGTGGGTGTCTAGTCTGTCAAAATGCTCTCAATGTTTCTCATTTTTTGTTAGAAATGAATTGCTGAATTTGATCTAAATTCATGAGCATTTTTTTGTTACCTGAAACTGCATTTTTTTAGCAAACAAAATATTTCCCTGGGGAGAAAATGCCCAGCTTTTGTTCCTATTGGTTCTCTGTTGGTTTTATATGTATATCCTAACAAATATGTTTCTTTGAGAGAAACTGAAATTCTAAATGAACACGATAGAATACAAAAATTTAAAAAATGAATATCTGCACATGAAAACCAATTGTAAAATTTATGCTTATCAGTAAACAGACATCCCATGATTTTGTGCCCAATTAAATGTAGCCAACATGGGTTGAATTTTAACAACGACTCAGAATAAATTGTTCTTAAATAACCGACAAATAAAGAATTATCAGTTAGAATCAGAAAAAATGCCACATCCTGCTCCTGGAGAATTTACAAGTAGAAAGACAAATAACATCATTTGTAATAAACCAATCATTACAAATTATTGACTCACATCACTTATACAGGTTACTTCAAGAGTGAGGAAAGGAAATGCACAGTAGGGTTCCATAGAACACATGGGCCACTTAAAATAAACACTTCCCTATAAAATTAGAATTATATTAGAATTAATACTTCTGCCAAATCAGGAAGTGTATTCTTTTCTCATTGTGTGTCAGTTCCACACTAATTAAGGAGAGTTATATACACATAACAACAGACCCAGAACATCATTGCTTCATTAGTCATGAAAACAAAATTTGTACTAACTTTCTTTAGTACAACCACTGAATTATTTAAAAGCATTATGGAAATTCTGTTTTGGGAAACTGAGTTTATGATTTATTTGCAGTTACGTGAGTTCAGGTAACCTGCCTGTGGATGCAGTTGAAGAAGAGTTTCAAAGATATTTTGTTTCCCTCAGTCACTGGTTGTCATCCAATCGAGTGACCTTCCTGCACAATGCAACCCACATAAGGTATGTTTAGATTATTTAGTTAAATAGAGCAAAGTTACTAAACAAGCCAGACTGAATATGGTGAAAGAAATGGGCTAGTTAATGGAATAATAATTATTAGAACAACTTGTTGCACAGTTTGCTGAAGAATTTACAACTTTCTTCTGACATGCAGGCTTTTATAATTACTACATGAAGTTTTATATCAGACACCCAAGGTTCATTCCATTTCATTTTCCCCAATGAACAAGTGTTGGCCCTGATCTAAATCCCACTGAATCAAATAAAACTTCCTTTGGTTTGCAAGGTCTCAGACCACCTCTAGATATGTTCTGAAAGTTGTACACTGATAGGAATGCACACAGTCACACACCCACACACACATAATGCAGTGTCTGCTCTTTTAATTAAAATCTGAAAACTAAACCAGGTCTCTCTTTCTCTTAGGAATTTGAAAAAAAAAGCAATAAGCTTATTTTAGGAATTAATATTACTTTTATGACTATTATGTCTTTTCATCTTAGAGAAGAATGTACTTCAGGCAAGGTAATCATCTTAAAATGTTTGGGTAAGTGCTTTGGAGAAGTAAAAGATCACCATCTATCTGCAGTTACATCCATTGCATAGCCTTATTGATTTATATTGCACGGCAAGACTTGACTACTGTATGTGGAATGAATCTAAGAAAATCCAGCAGCAAATTGCCATCATTTAGAAAGTGGTGAGTGTTTTTTGTGATGCTTAGGAAGAAATGCCTTCTGCAAATAAAATTTCAAGAAATTTCAGGAATTCAGAGAAGAATGTGTTGAGTGAGGAGCCAAGTAATAGGGAAAAGGAGCATGGATGGAAAGAGGAAGAAATTATTTAAGAATTGTAACAGCTAATTCATAACTTCCCCTTATTGTCATCTGGGATGAAGAAGGGACAATTCTGTCTTGCCTGTGGCTTTTCATGCTACTCCCTTCATATCAAACAGTCTTCACATTGGGATGTAGAAAACAGTAAGACATTCTGTTCATCCATGCAGAACTGAAAATGAACTTAAAGATTACTGGGTGGACATCCTGCTCCATAATGTCTTTCTACCAAAGAGAATTCAGGAGGGATATCAACTGTATTGTATTTGAGAAAATGTGGATGGAAAACCCAGTAGTAGTATCCTTAACAGACCTTCTTGAAAAAAATGTGTGAGATCTCCCTCTGAAAAATTGCTGTTCTTTGCATAGAGTGCAGACTAAACAAAGAAAATTCTACCTGAGTTTTTTTATATATCTGTTATATTCATTTTTATTCCTCTGTAAGGTTTATACAACTCTAGGCCACTCGCATGATTAGTGGCCTTCGTGATAGACCCTACGCGGGGGAGGTTGAGAGAGCTGAATCTCTTCAGCCTTCACAAGAGACAGCTGAGGGGAGATCTTGTGGCCACCTATACATTTATTAGGGGAGGTCAACGGGGAATAGGGGATGCACTGTTTACTAAGGCGCCCCAGGGAGTGACTTGGAATAATGGGTGTAAACTAGTTGAGAATGGATTTAGGTTAGATATTAGGAAGACATTTTTCACAGTAAGGGTGGCCAGGATCTGGAATGGGCTTCCAAGATAGGTGGTGCTGTCACCTAGCTTGGAGGTCTTCAAGAGGAGGCTAGATAGTCACCTGGCTGAGGTCATCTGACCTCAGTCCTCTTTCCTGCTAGGGGCAGGGGGTCGGACATGATGATCTATTGTGGTCCCTTCCGACTCTACAATCTATGAATCTAAAACAGGCATCTCTAACATAGGCCCGAAGCAACCAAATATGGCTACTTGTTTAGGATGTTGGGATTCAACCTGAAGGCCAAGATACTGTTTCATACTCCTTGGATGCATCTACACATGCACATTTACTGCACAATAATTTAGGTACTGTGCACTAACTGAAAATTACTGCACAGTAAGGTCACACACCTACATGTGCATGCCCTTACTGCGCAGTAAATATGGCAACTTAACTTGTACGTAAATTTGATATCTGCCTCATACAAGTATCAAATTTAGGTGCAAACAGTTAAAGTGCATTAATGCACATGTACATGCGTTAAAGTGTATTAAGGCTATGTGTGTGGATTAACTTTAGTCCCAAGTGAGTCTACACACAGCATTATTGCACTTTAATGGCTGCACATGCAGATATTGGCCTAAAACCCACTTACTTTGCAGTAAATGTACGTGTAGACATGCCCTGTGAGGAAGAGTGCTGTGACCTAGGAGCAGGAATTTGGAGGTGCTGGCCTGGTTTGTTCTGACAGGTATCATGTTTGGCAGAACATGTAACTGAGGTTCCATTGTGAGTTTTCAAGCTCCAAAATTCCCTTTGACAAGAAAGTGATGAGTAGGCAGAATTATTTCAGTAAGGTGAGGCTAAATTGCAAAGTTGAAATTTAGAGAAATAGTCATAATTTTCTTATTTCCTCTGAGATTTAGCAAGAATCAGTCTTAATATAATTGACTGCAGTTTCTTCCTCTCTGCTTACCAGCTGAGAAGCCAGACATCACTGAGGTCAGAGTCAGATAGTTTACAAGAGGTCCTTGTTACACTGTGTTTTATGTCTATGTATTGCAGTTTGAGAAGGAATTTCAGTTATGTCTAAATTAGATTAGAGAACCAAAACTTGAGGGCTAATGAAAAGGTAATTATCAACATTATTGCCATAGCCTGTTCTCTCTGGCTTCTTTTTCAAAAGTCAGAGAGAAGCCTTGTTACCACATTTCTGAAATAAAGGGACTGCAGCTTCCACTTTCAAAGGTACTGCCTTCATTTAAAGATTTTATGGTTGGACTTAGATACAGATATGTTCAATAGGAGGCTTCTAACTTATCTTGCAAGGCACCAAAAAGCTTATTGACCTAAAATGTGGTCTAAATGCAACTTGCCCAGCCTGCTGGCTCTGATTTACCTTCTTGGTACAGAGCTCTGGAGCGCTGAGAAAGAGGAGAGAGCTATTGCCTGGGGCACAAACAAGACTACTTCTCTAAGCAGTTATGTATACACAGTAAATCTGAAAGGAATGAAGACCTGCTGGGAATAGTTCAAGCTTGAGGTTCAATAGCATGAGACCAGTTATACTGCATGCCTCTTTCTTGGGCCATTCCTTCCAAACATGAGCCCCTGACAGGGGGTCTGATACTTGTCCAGTGGCTCATCTACGCCCAACATCAATTAGCTGTTAAATAACACTCAGAATTAGGACACTGAGAGATGTTGGGAATGGCCCTGAATCAATATATACAATTTCTGGCTAGAAACAAAGCAAAAATTGTGCTGAATCAACACAAGACCACTAGCCCAAGGGCTGCATTTGTTTTAGGGAAGGTGTAGTAACATTTGGCAAACCAACTACTATTTATTGGTCTACTTTTAAAAAAATGAGGATTATCTGGGCCAGTGTGTGTGTGTTGGGGCCAGGGGGGAGGCAACCTTTGTGGCAAGCATGCAACAAATTAGCTCCACGCCCTCCTTAAGTGCCACTCCCATCCTCTTCCCCTGCCCAACTGGCTGTTCTGCTTTCTGTTCCCTGCCTTGTGCTCATCCCCATCTGCTGCTTTGTTTTATGCTCCCTGCCTGATTTGCATTTCTGCTCCCTGCCTTATGTGTTGCTATGTTGCCTGTCCCCTCATAGGTCTGCCACATCACACACAGAGGCTGGTTGTGCTACTTATGGCACATGCCAAAGGTTGGCTACCCCTGTTCTAGCCAATAACTTAAGATACCAGAGTTTTGTTAACACTATGGTTCTTCCATTTGTTTGCCTAAAGCTACACACCAAAGACTTGTACCTGGACCTTATGAGAAGGTCATACAGACCAGGGTAGACATATATGCCTTTGACTTGAAGGGAGGGATGATATAGTATTTGTGAATGCCTGTGAAGAAGTTACAAGTTGGAAAAGGGAGTATGTTGTATTGAAAATGCTTCCTGTAGCAGAAGCAAATGTGATCAGCAGGGATCCTGGTTTTCTTTCTTTAAGAATCACAAATTCTCTGATAAAAAAAATCACAAATTCTCTGATTAAAAACCCCCAAATCCATGATTAAAATGAAATGCCACTCTCTCTCTCTCTATCTGTGTGTATGTGTGTCAGTTGAACACAATGTTTTATTGATATATTTACGATTTTAAAGTGATTTAGAAGTCTACCAGCATCTCCATCACTATAATAAAAGAAATTCTAAATACCTATACATTTTGGCATTTGGTTTTTTTTTTTATCATGGAAAACCAGAGCTCTCCCTGCCCCCTTCACTCACCAGGACCTGGATTTAGCTTCAACTACCCCACCCCGCCTTCCACCCCACTGCACTGAGCAGCCCTGATATGCTGGTGCCCTGCCCATGCTATTACCTCTCAGTCCCCACCCATGGCCCCCTGGGCCCTATTACTGCCCCTCACTCCCACCCACAGCCCCCTGCCCCTTCCAGCCCTGCCAGCGGGGGCTCGCAGCTGCCAGGGTGACGGGGCTAGGAAAGAGGATCTGCAGCCCTCTGTCCCCTGCAGCAGTGCCCAAGCCCCAGGAGGTGGTGGCTGCAATAGCCTGCAGGGGGAGCAGAGCATGGAGCCTGGCCAGAGCAGAGCCTGTATTGGGGGGCAGATGTGGGCTGCCTGCTGCAGGCTTCGACTCCCTGTCCTGCTACCCTCTGCAGCCCAGTGTGGTAGGGCACAGCAGGTCCAGGCAGGAAAGCCATTGGGAGCCCGATGTCGAAAAACCTTGACAGCAATGAAGTAACAGAAACAATGAGTTAAATATCTTTTATGCCTGCATTAGAGTGATGTTGTTTCCATGATACAGGAATTATGGGAGAGGCAAGTATTTCTTAGGGTGATCTCTTGGTGGACCAACTGCATAAATGGGATAAAATTAGACAAACTTTCAAATGCAAAGTATTAAAAAATTGACCATTGGAAGAATGCCGTGGATTTGACAGCACATCTAACGTTATCCCAGCTATATAGGTGGTCCAATAAATGAGATCACCCCAAAATCCTTGCCCCTGAAATATCTTTTAAAAATCCTCCAGAGCTCAGCACCATGGGGAGCCCTGGAGTACATCAAGCACATCTCTGGGAGGCAGAAAATCCTGGGAGTTCTTCCCAAGGTTTGCTTTAAGCCTGGGTTCAGACCAAAGAGCTGGTTTTGTCCCCAGATGCCATGGAGGTGGGGAATTCCCCATTGTGAAGACTGTCTGACATTTGGGATCTGACAATAGTTGGAATGCAAAAACTAGGGACAAGACCTGTGCTTTATACTGATAGGATTGCATTTCCCTTATTTACAGTATTTTTTCCTTCATACAGTGTGTGGCACTAGGTCTAGATATTCCTCACGTATAGTTGGTGGAAATGCTTCAGCACCCAAGCAATGGCCATGGCAGGTCAGCCTTCAGTTTCAAGGATTCCATCTGTGTGGAGGATCTGTCATCACCCCATGGTGGATTGTAACAGCAGCCCACTGTGTCTATGAGTAAGTAGCTTAGTTCTTCTTCTTCTTCTTCCATATGGCTAGGGCAAGCAATGGCAGAAAAGGTGTAGGTTAATTAAAGTTGTATGTTGAGGTTTCATAGCCAGTTGATGACATGTTGGTCGGCTAAGTGGATTTGCATGATATGCATGATTTGCATGATATGCAAGTTCAAGGCAGGAGTTTGCAATGTGGCTCACACCTCATCGCATATGCAATTTGGTGAGTCCTTGATGCCTCATTTATTCAATAAATAGGCACACCTTCCATGTACTGTACGAATGCAATTCAGTGTGGTCCAATATTTACATTGCAGGTGGAAAACTGGAGCTTATCTTGTTTTAAAAGGTATTCATTATGTACCCAGCTGTGTCACCTTGACAGATAGCTGCTTTCATGGGTTAAAGCAGAATGACAAGTGACTTAGAAGGAAAAAAGTTTTGCATAGGAACTAAATGTTATTCTTATGTTATTGATTTATTCCATGTATTATTATTATTTTCTAAGCTTGTTACAATGAAAGTCTCTCAAGTATTACTGTATAAATGAAAGACACAGGGAGCATGTCTACGCGTGCATTAAGGTACTTTTTCTAATGGGCTTCTCATGTGAGGTACTAAACAAATGTGCATTAGGCTGCCTTAATGTGCAGTAACGAATGCACACGGTTTTAAAGTGACACAATGCACAGTAGCCTATTTTACTGCTCACTACTGTAATAGCACTTTCTTACATCATGCTGTAATGTGCAATAAAATAGGCTATTGTGCATTAAAGTGCATGTGTAGACAAACTCAGAGTGAAAGAATGGATATATTAATGACTTAACTGCAGTGACATCAAAAATTATGGGCCATCTGAGAGATTAGGTTTGATTTTCAGAGGCTAGAAAACTCAGATTCCTGTTGATGTTAGCAAGAACCATAAAAACGTGACACCTCTGAAAATAAGGACATAAACCAAAAATTCTGAAATTCAACATCAGAAATTAGATATCTAATAGGGCTGTGCGAAGCTTCGGGTGATGATTCAATTTGGAGGAGATTAGGCCCGATTCAGTGGCCAAACCTCCAAATAGGAATTGAATCAGGGGACCAATTAAAAGTTCAAATCGATTCAAAGCTCTCCGAATCTTCAGAAAAGATTTGGAGAACTTCGATGATTCGGACAGTACCAGTGGCTGCAGAAGGGAGCTGCATCCAGACTCTGAGCTGGTAAGTAGAGAGTGGGGAGGGGGGGC